>NC_056737.1:31235791-31389288 GCF_019279795.1 Protopterus annectens
TTTTTTGGCATGTCCTCCCTGCATTTGTGGATTTCCTCTAGGTGCTCCAGTTTCCTCCCATGTTACAAAGACATGCATCTGGAACATTTTTCCCCAGGCCTTCACTGAAAATTGGCTGGATTCTAAGTTGGACCTTCCTGGTAAACAACTGTTAAATAAAATAAATAAAATAAAAACATAGTAGTAAATCCTGTATTACTGTACTACTTTATTAATGTGCAATTATTTATTTATTTATTTGTCTTTGTTGACTGGGAAAGTCTGAATGGGCAGAGCCCATTTTAAACAGAGGCCCAGAGAGAAAAGTTCCATCACAGTACATTTATATTAACAAGTGAGTTTCAAACAGTTCTCAGTAAAACAGTTACATTTCTCATGAAACAACAAAAATAATTACAAGATAGATATATACAGTAAAATATTTATATCAACAATTATGTCTATACAGTTGTTCCAGTTATAAAATCTTGCAGAAGTAAATGGGTTATTACTGCAGAATGGAAACATTATTGGTAAAGAAGTTAAGTGTTCTTTCATTTCAGTAAAGAAAGGTTTACAAGGAGTTTAAGATATGTAATGAAGTTAATTATACAATTTTATAGGAAGGGATATTTTAGTATTGTATAGGTTTGTAAAGAGTTTGAGAGATATATTGAAGTAAGTTCTAAAATAATGTAGGAGGGGGCTGGAAGATATTAATATTGTATAGGAGGATAGTGGTAACAGCATAAGACAGAGAGCATGGGATAGGAGTGTTTCTATTTAGGCTGCTTGTTTCAAATTGGGGTATCTAGAAGGCTTATAACTTAGGTATGCAGGGAGATGCATGAGAGTGCTAGAGTGGTGGATGGGAGCAGTTAGAAAAAGAACAAGATAAGAAGTGTTGCTTAAGGATGGGTGAAAAGGGATGTATTAATTCAAGTGCAAGAGGAAAAGTCGTTAGGGGTGTAATGATTCAAGAAGAGGAGGGCAGAAAGTCATGAATGGGTAAGGTATTGTTTGAGCTGGATTTTATAGCTTAGAAGTTCATTAATTATTTTTACTTGTGTAGGCATTGTGTTCCAGAGCTTGGAGATTTAACAGGAGTATAGTGAGTGCTCCGATTAATTATTTGCCTTAGTAGTGCTTAGTATAAATTTATCATCAGAATGGAAGTCCCTTGTGGGGGTTTATGGCAAAAATATATTTTTTAATGCAGGACATTGTTCAGGAAAATATATCAGTTTGTATGCCATAACTAGCTGAGAGTATGTTATGTAGTTGTTAAGCTCGAACCAGTTTACCTGCTTTAAGGCTTGGCATTGGTGAGGTCTGTGTGCAATGTCACTATCAAATTTAGGTACTTTGTTATAACAGGAGGCTAGTTTGGATTTTAGTTTAGAGCTTAGGTTTGTAATGATAGGGGAAGCATATAAGATAGCTGGAAGCAACTAGGATGAGGCTAGGGTTTTTTCTTGCCTCTGCATCTTGGCTCTGTAAGGTACTGTTTTGTCCTGTAAAGGGAGCCAAGTTTCTGGTGGATCTTTTTAATTGTTTCAAGAATATGTTTGCGATTATATGGGCCAGTGCCAGCATAACCAGCTGGAGTTCTGTAAAGAATGATATGTCCTTTGACTATCAAACTGATTTATACAAGATGCTAGTCTTACAAATGTATTAGAAATGTATGACATTTGAATATCAAACTGATTTGCACAAATAGAAAAAATCGGAGAGGAGCAGTTCGTAGTACGTACTAGAAGTCACTCAGTAAAACAGATGCTTGCAAAAATTGCTTGAACGCAAGTTTATTGTTTAAAATAAGAGCGTTTTAAGCTGTCACAAGCGGCAGCTTCTTCAGAACAGTGAATGCATAAAACAGTTTGGCGCCAAGACTTACATTTAAAAGAGTGAAGCGTGTCATAATGACATCACTACTTCATAAAACAATTTAAAGACGCACTGATATACTTCTTGAATAAAAACTCCAAATAGGCAACAAATATAACTAGCTCTTATAGCTACCTCACAAAAATATAGGTAACACATATTAAAAAACAACAAGCATTAACTCATGTTGCAAAACCAAGATGAAATTAGACATTGAAAAGAGGAAAAAATTTTTATATGTTGGCTAATGGGTACCAACCTCATTAAATGGCGGAAAACAAGTTGCTCATGGAGGAACAATAAAAGTAAAAACATCCCTCGATACATTGTATAAAAAATACTGTAAAAAAATAATAACGTAAAAAATATATTATGTAAATCTGTCTAATTTGTGACATTGTTATTTGACCAAATAGCCCCTCAAGTGTAGGAAATACATGGAAGATAACAGGATGGCCCAGCGTCGTAATGTATATTAATCTGTACTATAAACTCTATTTAATGTAGCTTCTCATTTTTAATAATACTGAGATATTACAATTTTCGTTGAGGCCAGGGCGGTGGAATGCATTAAGCCTAATCTGCCATTCCAGTTCGTGGAGTTCAAGTAACAAAGACAAAGGGCCCCCTCTAATACTCGGGGGTACATGGTCAATTCCCATAAATAAAAATTTGTGATCAGGAAATTTATCAATATGCCTAGCTAGGGCATTTTCCTGTTTGTTTGTCCTGATGGCATAGACGTGTTCGTAAATACGCTGGCGTAGTTTGATCCGGCTACCTATATAGAAGGCAGGACAAACATACATGAAAAACTCCATAGATGACTGATTTTGTATTACAGTTGATTGTGTGTCGTATGTGATATTTGTTATCATTCACTGTAAAAGAAGCCCCTGTTTTTAAACAATGACACCACTTACAAGAGCCACATGATGTAGAGCCCTTATATCTAATAAAGCTAGTTTCATGCCTAGATTGCAAAAGCTCTTTAAGGTTCCTTCCTTTTCTAAAAATCACCCTAGGGAATGGGCCCAGTTTTTCGAAAAGGTCAATGTCATTCCTGATCAGATCCCAGTTCTTGTTCAAAATGTTGCAAATTCTCCCTGTGTCATTGCTGAAGGCAGTAATAAAGCTAGACACTAAGTTACATTTAACCAAATTTTCAGATACAGTATGACTCAATAGTAGAGGTTGATCAGCACCTACTTGTATGTGTTCAATTAGATTCAATGGTTGATCTACCTTAAGTTTAAGAAGAGGTTTAAAAATACCTCCTGCTTTTTTTACTTCTATTTCAATAATAATTTCCTCAATCAATGAGGACGGGTAACCTCTATTTGAGAATTGAGTCTTGAGAAACTGACATTCTTCGCTAAAGGCTGAATCTGAGTTACACATACGTACTGCCCTAACAAACTGGCCTTTAACAATGGCCCTCTTTTGTTTGAATGGGTGCTGACTAGAATAGTGTAAAAGGGAATTGCAATGTGTGGATTTCCTAAACACTTTGGAAAAGTACATTTTACCGATGTCATCTTTACTAAGCTTGACGTCTAGATAGTCGATGACCTTATCTGAAAAAGTTGATGTAAATTTCAGAAAGGTTGTAGTGCAGTTCATAAATTCTACTAAGGAGTCCGCTTCCCCGTTATTTCCTTTAAACAAGATAAAAATATCATCTAGGTATCGGGTGTAAAATTGGATCTGATCCTTAAAGGAGGGATTTGGTAGAATGAACTTAGATTCCCAAAAGGCCATAAAGATGTTAGCCACACTGGCCCCACAAGGGGAGCCCATGGCTATACCTTGTTTCTGTAGAAAGATTTTTTCATTAAAAATGAAAAAATTAGAGTCAAGAACAATGTCAAGTAATTCTGTGACAATACTGATTTCATTTTGTGTGGCACCCAGATCTTTCAATTTTAACCCTACCCACTCGGTAGCTTCCTGATGGGGTATTGATGTGTATAAGTCAACCACATCTATTGTGAGAAAGTTGAATTCAGGGTTGTACACAATACTATCAATGCTACTCAGGAAGGTCCATGAATCTTTACAGATGGAGGGAATGTTCTTTAAGTATTTTAAAAGAATGTGATCAATCAGTTTAGAACTGTTATAAGTCATAGAAAACCTACCATCTATTAAAGCCCTCATGGGTGGGTTCTCTAGATTCTTATGTATCTTAGGGATGCCAAACATCATAGGGACTTTTGGGAAAACTATGTCTAAGAAGTTGTATAATTCCATGTCGATTCTACCTTCCAGATACATATCTCTGAGGTAACCCCTAATTCTCCTATGTACACCATTCATTTCACTAATAGAGGAAGGGCAGTATGCAGGTGTATTCAAAACAGAAAGCATTTTTTCATTGTACATACTGTTGTTGAAAATCACAAGACCTCCCCCTTTATCAGGTTTAATTACCCGGACTGGTAGGAGTTTAAAATCAGACAATGCCCTTCTCTGTTCCATAGTGATATTCAGATATGGGTTAACCTTTGGTACATTATTTGAATTAATCAAATCTCTAATATCTAATTCACAGATATTTTCAAATAACTTTAACCCAGGATGTAATGGAGGGTTGAAAGTACTCGGGACCTTCAACTCAACCCTGGGTAAAGCAATGGAATTATTAAATAACAAGTCCAAGTTCAATTTCCTGGTGTAACATTTTAAATCCAGGATGGTTTTGGTGATGTCACATCCAGAACTGGGCACAAAGGTGTTGCCACGAGACATAATTTCGATAAGTTCTGGTGATAGCATTGCATCAGAAAAGTTGTATATTTTAAAGTCACCTTTTTGATTAAATTGAATGCGTAAAAGTGAACCCACGCTGCTATCAGACTCTGAATTAGTATACACCGGAATTAGTTGTTCCGAGTTCTGCTCCTCGTCTGATATGGACGTTGTGGAAGTTGTCCTAAAAAATTTTTATTATTATTGCCAAAGTTAGAACTGGACTCGGAATTGTTGTTCCTGGGTTTAACATTGTGATTAGAAAACTTTCCATTTTGCCTATCAGTTCTTTTGGTATTGGCTCCATGTTGGTTAAAGTCACCAGGTTGAATACCTGAAGCAGATGGGACTACGTCAGAGTCAAACCTGTCAAGGCTGTCAGCGCCAGCGGTGGGCGCAATCTGTAATTTGGGAAATGCCCGTTGATGGCTGTATGCGTCCCTGTCCCTGTTTAGTTTTTTCACTTTATTCTGCTTTAATTTAGACATAAGCCCCTCAATGCTTATGAAAATCCGGTCATAGTCAAATTTAAAACGCATGAAGTTCATATCCATTTTGATAGTGTTATCAAGCAGTTTGATTTCATCCGTCAGAAAATTAATGTTGAGGGAATAATGTTTTATTAACAGTTCTAAGAGTTGAGCACCTTGTCTTGAAAAAAGTGTAACCAGGTCAGTCAAAAAGTCAGGCCCCTGGATTAAACCCGAAGGGGTAAAGGAAGAACGAAGACCTTTGGGTACTATATTCTCGTTTAGACATTGCTGAAAGTAAGAAACTTCCAGCTGTAGTTTCTTTAGTTTAACCATTTTAGCATCAAGTTGTTTGAGGTTGTTTAGAATAATGTCAAAAGAATTAGACTCACCCGTTGAAGCCGGTCGTTCCATACCAGTCACCCCTGGAAACGCAAACGCTTCAAGGTTATTGATCCACTGAGAGATCGATGGAACGCCAATGAGCTCCCTGTTGATACTATTGGCACTCTGTTGTTCTCCAATCACAGAAGGCCTGTCTCCCTCTTCTAGAACAGGCGATACTGGTAGACGAAGTTGTTCACCCTGGTCAAAAGTGTTAGAAGTAGATGGGCCACTTAAAAATCGCTGGCCAGCTGGTATGCTAATCGATGGGGTGTTAGTAGAGTTGTTATTCTCATAAGCCTCCATCCGAGTATGCAGCGCGTCTATTTTTTGTGATAGCATCAAAAGCAACCTGTTTGTGTCTGAGCCAGAGTTCTGATGATTATCATCCGGTGGAACACCTTCCAACAGGAAGATTGAAGGTGTGCTAGGGCTGCTCTGTCTCTCCGAAGCCATAGGACAAAAACAAACTGAGGAAACAGACGGCAATAAAACCCAACAAGAAAAAATCGGAGAGGAGCAGTTCGTAGTACGTACTAGAAGTCACTCAGTAAAACAGATGCTTGCAAAAATTGCTTGAACGCAAGTTTATTGTTTAAAATAAGAGCGTTTTCGCTGTCAATACAAACGGCAGCTTCTTCAGAACAGTGAATGCATAAAACAGTTTGGCGCCAAGACTTACATTTAAAAGAGTGAAGCGTGTCATAATGACATCACTACTTCATAAAACAATTTAAAGACGCACTGATATACTTCTTGAATAAAAACTCCAAATAGGCAACAAATATAACTAGCTCTTATAGCTACCTCACAAAAATATAGGTAACACATATTAAAAAACAACAAGCATTAACTCATGTTGCAAAACCAAGATGAAATTAGACATTGAAAAGAGGAAAAAATTTTTATATGTTGGCTAATGGGTACCAACCTCATTAAATGGCGGAAAACAAGTTGCTCATGGAGGAACAATAAAAGTAAAAACATCCCTCGATACATTGTATAAAAAATACTGTAAAAAAATAATAACGTAAAAAATATTATGTAAATCTGTCTAATTTGTGACATTGTTATTTGACCAAATAGCCCCTCAAGTGTAGGAAATACATGCAACTTGAGGGGCTATTTGGTCAAATAACAATGTCACAAAGTAGACAGATTTACATAATATATTTTTACGTTATTTTTTTACAGTATTTTTTATACAATGTATCGAGGGATGTTTTTACTTTTATTGTTCCTCCATGAGCAACTTGTTTTCCGCCATTTAATGAGGTTGGTAAATCTTAGCCAACATATATACCCTTTTTTCCTTTTCAATGTCTAATTTCATCTTTGGTTTTGCAACATGAGTTAATGCTTGTTGTTTTTAATATGTGTTACCTATATTTTTGTGAGTAGTATAAGAGCTGGTTATATTTGTTGCCTATTGAGTTTTTTTCAAGAGTGCTGTCTTTTAAATTGTTTTATGAAGTAGTGATGTCATTATGACACGCTTCGCTTTTAAATGTAAGTCTTCGCAACTGTTTTATGCATTCACTGTTCTGAAGAAACTGTCGTTGTATTGACAGCGAAAACGCATTTTGCAAACAATAAACTGGCGTTCAGCAATTTTGCAAGCATCTGTTTTACTGAGTGACTTCTAGTACATTTTACTTAACTGCCTTCCCGATTTTCTTGTTGGGTTTTATTGCCGTCTGTTTCCTCAGTTTGTTTTTGTCCTATGGCTTCGGAGAGACAGAGCAGCCCTAGCACACCTTCAATCTTCCTGTCGGAAGGTGTTCCACCGGATGATAATCATCAGAACTCTGGCTCAGACACAAACAGGTTGCTTTTGATGCTATCACAAAAAATAGACGCGCTGCATACCGGATGGAGGCTTATGAGAATAACAACACCCCATCGACAGCATACCAGCTGGCCAGCTACTATGGGCCCATCTACTTAACACTTTTGACCAGGTGAACAACTTCGCTCACCAGTATCGCCTGTTCTAGAAGAGGGAGACAGGCCTTCTGTGATTGAGAACAACAGAGTGCCACAGTATCAACAGGGAATTGGCTGCTCCATCGATCTCTCAGTGGATCAATAACCTTGAAGCGTTTGCGTTTCCAGGGGTGACTGGTATGGAACGACCGGCTTCAACGGGTGAGTCTAATTCTTTGACATTATTCTAAACAACCTCAAACAACTTGATGCTAAAATGGTTAAACTAAAGAAACTACAGCTGGAAGTTTTTACTTTTCAGCAATGTCTAAACGAGAATATAGTACCCAAAGGTCTTCGTTCTTCCTTACCCTTCGGTTTAATCCAGGGGCCTGACTTTTTGACTGACCTGGTTACACTTTTTTCAAGACAAGGTGCTCAACTCTTAGAACTGTTAATAAAACATTATTCCCTCAACATTAATTTTCTGACGGATGAAATCAAACTGCTTGATAACACTATCAAATGGATATGAACTTCATGCTTTTAAATTTGACTATGACCGGATTTTCATAAGCATTGAGGGGCTTATGTCTAAATTAAAGCAGAATAAAGTGAAAAAACTAAACAGGGACAGGGACGCATACAGCCATCAACGGGCATTTCCCAAATTACAGATTGCGCCCACCGCTGGCGCTGACAGCCTTGACAGGTTTGACTCTGACGTAGTCCCATCTGCTTCAGGTATTCAACCTGGTGACTTTAACCAACATGGAGCCAATACCAAAAGAACTGATAGGCAAAATGGAAAGTTTTCTAATCACAATGTTAAACCCAGGAACAACAATTCCGAGTCCAGTTCTAACTTTGGCAATAATAATAACAATTTTTTAGGACAACTTCCACAACGTCCCATCAGATTTAGGAGCAGAACTGAACAACTAATTCGTGTATAACTAATTCAGAGTCTGATAGCGTGGTTCACTTTTACGCATTCAATTTAATCAAAAAGGTGACTTTAAAATATACAACTTTTCTGATGCAATGCTATCACCAGAACTTATCGAAATTATGTCTCGTGGCAACACCTTTGTGCCCAGTTCTGGATGTGACATCACCAAACCATCCTGGATTTAAAATGTTACACCAGGAAATTGAACTTGGACTTGTTATTTAATAATTCCATTGTTTTACCCAGGGTTGAGTTGAAGGTCCCGAGTACTTTCAACCCTCCATTACATCCTGTTAAAGTTATTTGAAAATATCTGTGAATTAGATATTAGAGATTTGATTAATTCAAATAATGTACCAAAGGTTAACCCATATCTGAATATCACTATGGAACAGAGAAGGGCATTGTCTGATTTTAAACTCCTACCAGTCCGGGTAATTAAACCTGATAAAGGGGGAGGTCTTGTGATTTTCAACAACAGTATGTACAATGAAAAATGCTTTCTGTTTTGAATACACCTGCATACTGCCCTTCCTCTATTAGTGAAATGAATGGTATAGGAGAATTAGGGTTACCTCAGAGATATGTATCTGGAAGGTAGAATCGACATGGAATTATACAACTTTAGACATGTTTTCCAAAAGTCCCTATGATGTTTGGCATCCCTAAGATACATAAGAATCTAGAGAACCCACCCATGAGGGCTTTAATAGATGGTAGGTTTTCTATGACTTACAACAGTTCTAAACTGATTGATCACATTCTTTTAAAATACTTAAAGAACATTCCTCCATCTGTAAAGACATGGACCTTCTGAGTAGCATTGATAGTATTGTGTACAACCTGAATTCAACTTTTCTCACAATAGATGTGGTTGACTTATACACATCAATACCCCATCAGGAAGCTACCGAGTGGGTAGGGTTAAAATTGAAGATCTGGGTGCCACACAAATGAAATCAGTATTGTCACAGAATTATTTGACATTGTTCTGACTCTAATTTTTTCATTTTTAATGAAAAATCTTTCTACAGAAACAAGGTATAGCCATGGGCTCCTTGTGGGGCCAGTGTGGCTAACATCTTTATGGCCTTTTGGGAATCTAAGTTCATTCTACCAAATCCTCCTTAAGGATCAGATCCAATTTTACACCGATACCTAGATGATATTTTTATCTTGTTTAAAGGAAATAACGGGAAGCGGACTCTTAGTAGAATTTATGAACTGCACTACAACCTTTCTGAAATTTACATCAACTTTTTCAGATAAGGTCATCGATCATCTAGACGCTGCTTAGTAAAGATGACATCGTAAAATGTACTTTTCCAAAGTGTTTAGGAAATCCACACATTGTACCCCTTTACACTATTCTAGTCAGCACCCATTCAAACAAAAAGAGGGCCATTGTTAAAGGCCAGTTTGTTAGGCAGCAGTCGTATGTAACTCAGATTCAGCCTTTGAAGAATGTCAGTTTCTCAAGACTCAATTCTCAAATAGGTTACCCGTCCTCATTGATTGAGGAAATTATTATTGAAATAGAAGTAAAAGCAGGAGGTATTTTTAAACCTCTTAAACTTAAGGTAGATCAACCATTGGATCTAATTGAACACATACAAGTAGGTGCTGATCAACCTCTACTATTGAGTCATACTGTATCTGAAAATTTGGTTAAATGTAACTTAGTGTCTAGCTTTATTACTGCCTTTCAGCAATGACACAGGAGAATTTGGTAACATTTTGAACAAGAACTGGGATCTGATCAGGAATGACATTGACCTTTTCGAAAAACTGGGCCCATTCCCTAGGGTGATTTTTAGAAAAGGAAGGAACCTTAAAGAGCTTTTGCAATCTAGGCATGAAACTAGCTTTATTAGATATAAGGGCTCTACATCATGTGGCTCTTGTAAGTGGTGTCATTGTTTAAAAACAGGGGCTTCTTTTACAGTGAATGATAGCAAATATCACATACGACACACAATCAACTGTAATACAAAATCAGTCATCTATGGAGCTTTCTGCGATGTTTGTCCTGCCTTCTATATAGGCAAGCCGGATCGTAAACTACGCCAGCGTATTTACGAACACGTCTATGCCATCAGGACAAACAAACAGGAAAATGCCCTAGCTAGGCATATTGATAAATTTCCTGATCACAAATTTTTATTTATGGGAATTGACCATGTACCCCCGAGTATTAGAGGGGGCCCTTTGTTTTTGTTACTTGAACTCCACGAACTGGAATGGCAGATTAGGCTTAATGCATTCCACCGCCCTGGCCTCAACGAAAATTGTAATATCTCAGTATTATTAAAAATGAGAAGCTACATTAAATAGAGTTTATAGTACAGATTAATATACATTACGACGCTGGGCCATCCTGTTATCTTCCATGTATTTCCTACACTTGAGGGGCTATTTGGTCAAATAACAATGTCACAAATTAGACAGATTTACATAATATATTTTTTACGTTATTATTTTTTTACAGTATTTTTTATACAATGTATCGAGGGATGTTTTTACTTTTATTGTTCCTCCATGAGCAACTTGTTTTCCGCCATTTAATGAGGTTGGTAGCCAACATATAAAAATTTTTTCCTCTTTTCAATGTCTAATTTCATCTTGGTTTTGCAACATGAGTTAATGCTTGTTGTTTTTTAATATGTGTTACCTATATTTTTGTGAGGTAGCTATAAGAGCTAGTTATATTTGTTGCCTATTTGGAGTTTTTATTCAAGAAGTATATCAGTGCGTCTTTAAATTGTTTTATGAAGTAGTGATGTCATTATGACACGCTTCACTCTTTTAAACTGTTTTATGCATTCACTGTTCTGAAGAAGCTGCCGTTTGTATTGACAGCGAAAACGCTCTTATTTTAAACAATAAACTTGCGTTCAAGCAATTTTTGCAAGCATCTGTTTTACTGAGTGACTTCTAGTACGTACTACGAACTGCTCCTCTCCGATTTTTTCTTGTTGGGTTTTATTGCCGTCTGTTTCCTCAGTTTGATTTGCACAAATGCTTATGTTACAAATGTATTAGAACTGTATGGTATTTGAAAATCAAAATATGTTTGTAAAATTGCTAGTGTTAAAAATGCATCAACAGTGGGTCCTACTGGACAGAGAAGAAATATACAAGTGATTACCGATCATTTCCTCTTTAGTTAGGTTGGTATACACCAGTCTTTTGGCTATGCGCACCTTGGCCAACTGGTTCTTTGTTCACTTGCCATAATCCTCTGTTGACAATTTGTGCCTAGTCTCCTTGACTAAACTAATAAAAAATAATAATAATAAATAATAATAATAATAAAAATGTTAACCTTGTGGCTGCTGAGAGAATGCACACCTTTAGTGACAACTGCTTACAGGCTACAGAAATTCAATATTCAATATCCACAGCACTGCTCACCAATATGTGACATCCCCAGACTGGATCAGTAATCAAGGAGCCTGAATCCTCACCACTGACACTGGAGTGGGACATTCACTTGGAATACAAATGGATACACACCTTATTTCCAGATGCATCTCTCTGCACTAAGTACAATTTCCTTTTAAGAGCACATAGGAAATGCAGTCAGCCCAGGGTCTGGATTTCTTTATATCTGTCTCCCTCCAAGGCTCCATTAAGGTTCCACAGTAGCACAGCTACAGAGTTAAGTTCTCAGCTAAGTGTCCAAGCCAAGCACTCCAGCACCCTCTCTGTGAAACCAGTGCTTTGTGTCCTTGCTGCAAGTAGCTGACACACACACACACTGTGAGATTTGATTTTTCACACATACACACACACACACACACACACACACCTGAGAAAGATTTACCTGCTGTGCCCCCTTCTGCACAGAGTATAAGGTAGCTATAACTGCCACCAGACATTCCACAATCCACAATCTCTAAGGCCTTTAACAAAGGGTATCCAATTATACTATGTAATATTAATACATTGTGTAACTGTAAACACTGTATTAATGTACTACATCATTAGAGTTGTGTAATTGTCAACACTGTATCATGCAATTGTAAAATACTATATCACTGTACTACATCATTAATGCTGTGTGTAATTGTAAATACTGTATTACTGTACTACATTATTAATGCTGTGTGTAATTGTAAACACTGTATTACTTTACTACATTATTAATGATGTGTGGAATTGTAATTGCTGTATTACTGTACTACAATATTGATGTGTGTAATTGTAAATACTGCATTACTTTACTACATCACTAATGTGAAACTGTAAACACTGTATTACTGTACTATGTAACTGTAAACACTGTGCAACTGTATGACAGCATTAATGTTGTATAACTGTAAACACTGTATTACTGTATTATATTATTAATGTTGGATGCAACTGTAAACACTATAGTATTCTATTGCACCATTACCATTGTTTAATTCTATACACTGTATTACTGTACTGCATGATCAGTGATGTGCGTAATTGTAATCACTGCTTAACTGTATTACATCATTAATGTTCAATAACTGTAAACACTATATTATGCAGTTGTAAAATACGGTATTGAATGTAATTGTAAACACTATATTACTGTACTACATTAGTAATACACTATGTAATTGTAAAAACTACTACTGTACTAAGTCATTAATCTATGTAATTGTAAACACAGTATTACTATACATTAATGTAATTGTAAACACTGTATTATTGTACTATATAGTTAATGTACATTGTGTAATAGTAAATACTGTATTTTTGCACCATATTATTATTGCTGTGTGTAAATGTAAACACTGTATTACTGTACTATATTATTAAAGCTGTAACTGTAAACACTGTATTAGTTTACTACATCATTAATGTGAAATTGCAAACACTGTATTACTATACTACATCATTAATGCTGTGTAATTGTAAACAAATTAATGTACTATATCATTAATGTTGTGCAATTGTGAACACTGTATTATTAATTCTGTGTGTAATGATGTAATACTACATTATTAATGTGTAATCGTAAACAATGTATTACTGTATTATATTAATGATGTGTGTAATTATAAACTTGTATTACTGTACTACATCATTAGTGTTGTTTAATTGTAAACACTGTATTATGCAATTGTAAAATACTGTATTACTGTACTACATCATTAGTGTTGTGTAATTATAAACATTGTATTATGCAATTGTAAAATACTGTATTACTCTACTCCATCATTAATGTATGTAATTGTAATCACTAACTGAGCTACATCATTAATGCTGTATGGAATTGCAATCATTGCATTACTGTACTACATTATTAATCCTGTGTGTAATTGTAATCACTACATTACTGTACTACATTATTAATGATGTATGAAGTTGTATTCACTGCATTACTGTACTACATTAATGCTGTGTGTAATTGTAAACATTGTATTACTGTACTAAGTTATTAATGCTGTGTGTAATTGCATTCACTGCATTACTATGCTACATTATGCTGCACATAATTGTTAATACTGTCTTATTGTACTAAATAATTGTAACCACTGTTTTACCATACTCCATCATTAATGCTGTATGCAGTTGTAAACACCGTATGCCTGTATTTCATGACTGTAAACACTGCATTATGTTACTACATCATTAATGATATATGTAATTGTAAACAATGTATTACTACACTATGCAACTGCAAGCACTGCATTACTGTATTACATCACTAATGTTCTGTAATTGTAAACACTGTATTACTATCCTACATTATTAATGTTGTGTGCAACTGTAATCAGTGTATTACTGTACTACATCATTAATATTATGTGTAACTATAAATGCATTACTGTTCTGCATTATTAATGATGGCTGTAATTGTAAACACTTTATTACTGTACTACATCATCAATTATGTGTGTAATTGTAAATAATATTATTGTAGTATATCATTCATGTAATTATTATTAAAGCTGTAACTTTACAGTGTGGTATTAAACACGGTATTACTTTACTACATCAATTCTGTTTGTAAATATAAACACTATTATGCAACTGTAAAATACTGTACTATTGTACTACATCATTAATGTATATAATTATAAACATTGTATTACTGTACTGTGCAATTGTAAACACTCCATTACCACACTTTGTCATTAACGATGTATGAAATTAACATTGCATTACTCATCTATGTAACTGTAAACATGTATAACTATATTACATCATTAATGTGTGATTGTAAACACTTTATTACTGTACATTATGAATGCTGTAATTGTAAATACTCTATTGCTGTACTTCATTTGTGAATATTGTATGACAGTACTATATAACTGTAAACACTGTATTACTGTACTACATTATTAAAGTGTAATTATAAACACTATGTTACTGTACTACATTATTATTTCTGTGTAATTGTAAACACTGTATTACTGTACATTATTAATGCTGTATGCAATTCTAAACACTGTATTACAGTACTATGAAACTACAAAATTGGTATTACTGTACTACATAATTGTAAACACTGTATTACTGTATAATACTTCATTAATGTTCTATGTAGTTGTAAATGCTTTGTTGGTGTACTAGGTAACTGTAAAAACTGTCTAACTGTATTACATCATTATTGTTGTGTAATTATTAATGCTCTATGCAGTCGTAAACACTGTAGTACTCTACTACGTAATTGTAAATAATTTATTACTGTACTACAACATTCTGATAAATGCATCAACAACTAAGCATATGACATTTGGGAGACATAAATTGAAAGGTGAATGTTTAATATAATACAGAGTGATTGAAACTTTGGATTCATTTAAGGACTTGTGTATATGGATAGATCCAGACTTGAGTTGTTGTAATCATATCAACCAATTGGTTAATAATAGTTACAGAACTATAGGTTGCATAAAAAGATCTATAAAGTCTGGGAAATCAAAAATGATGAAGTTATTGTTTGTTAGTTACATTAAACCCAAACCTGAGTATGGAATAACAATATGGAACCCTTATAATAAAAAGAGCATGAGTAAACTGGAAAGAGTACAGAGAAGATATACCAAGGACACCCATGGATGTAAAAATTTAAGTTATTATGAAAAACTAAAAAATAACTGCAGTGGTGGTGCTGCGGTAGCGTTGTCGCCTCACAGTTAGACGTTGCCTGTTTGACTCTCAGTTAGAGCGCCTTCTGTGTGGTGACATGCGTGAATGGGCATTCATTCGTTGAAGGTTGTGCGTAAGGCCTGGCAAGCCAGCACAAAAAAATCTACTGCTAATCATTAGTGGACCGGAGTTCCGCTGTGGTGACCCCTAACCGGGAAAAGCCGAAAGACACAAACAAATGAAAAACTAAAATATCTGAACTTGTACAGTGTCTGTTATAGATATTTAAGAGGAGATCTTATTCAGGTATATAGGGCATTTAGAGACAACTATCTCTGGGAATGTTTGGGGTTATCAAAAATTAGAACAGAAACATCAGATAACCTATGGAGAACATTCTATAGGAATGAGAAGTGTACTATTGGTTGTCTGAGAAAGCAGCTGATGCATGAAACAGATTACCAAATTACATTAAAGCAAGCACTAGTTTAGATATTTGTAAGAACAGCCTGAACTACATTATAAATGCTGTGCATAATTGTAATCACGGTATTACTGTATTACATCATTTATGTGTAACTGTAAACACTGTATTACTGTACTACTTTTTAATAGTGTGTAATTGTAGACACTGTATTACGCAATTGTAAAATACTGTATTACTGTACTACATCATTAATGCAGTGCAACTGTAAACACAATATTAATGTACTACATCATTAATGTGTGATTGTAAGACTGGGCTACATTATTAGTACTACATGTAATTATAAATACTGTATTACTGTACTAAATTATTAATATGTATAACTGTAAACACTGTATTAATGTACTACATTATTAATGTATATAATTGCAATCACTGTATTACTGTACTACATTATTAGTGATGTGTGTAACTATAAACACTGTATTACTGTTCTACATTATTAATGATGTATGTAATTGTAAATACTGTATTACTGTACTACATCATTAATGCTTTGTAACTGTAAACACTATATTAATGTACTACAACATTAATGTGTGATTGTAAGACTGGGCTACATTATTAGTACTACATGTAATTATAAATACTGTATCACTGTACTACATTATTGTACTACATTATTAATACTGTGTGTAATTGTTAACACTGTATTACTTTACTAAATTATTAATGTGTGTAATTTTAAACACTGTATTACTGTACTGCATTATTAATGTGTATAATTGCAATCACTGTATTACTGTACTACATTATTAACGATGTGTGTAATTGTAAACACTGTATTACTGTTCTACATTATTAATACTTTGTAACTGTAAACACTATATTAATGTACTACATCATTAATGTGTGATTGTAAGACTGGTCTACATTATTAGTTGTTGTGTCTTTCAGCTTTTCCCAGTTAGGGGTCGCCACAGCGGAACTCCGGTCCGCTAATGATTGGTAGTTGATTTTTACGGTCTACATTATTAGTACTACATGTAATTATAAATAATGCATTACTGTACTACATTATTAATGCTGTGTGTAATTAACACGGTATTACTTTACTAAATTATTAATGTGTGTAATTGTAAACACTGTATTAATGTACTACATTATTAATGTGTATAATTGTGATCACTGTATTACTGTACTGCATTATTAATGATGTATGTAATTGCAAACACTGTATTGCTGTTCTACATTATTAATGTATGTAATTGTAAACACTGTATTAATATACTACATTATCAATGCTGTGTATAAATGTAATCACTGTAGTACTGTGTCACGAAAGGAGATACTTCTAGCCCAGCTATCTGGAATTTTGTAAATAATTATATGTCATTTGTGAATATCAACATGATTCATATGCTTGTGTCACAAATGTATTATAACTGTATGTTACGTGTATATCAAACTGCTGGTACAGAAGTGTGTGTTGAAAAGGGTTGTAAAGTACTGAGCTTTAAAAATGTATCTACAGTGTACCCTACTGGAACAGAAGAGAAATGTGCATACACTATCATAGCTGTTTAGATGCATATATTTTAACAATGGAAACTGGAACACATGAGGTTAATTTCAGAAAAATAGCTGAAAATTTAAATTACTTTATGACCATGTAATAAAAGGATGTTATATTTCAGTTTCAGTGTAGTAACAGACACAATGTCTAGAACTGGAGGTTCTCTGCATTGTCTTGCAAGCATTGTATTGTTTTATGACTTCCAGGATCTGCCTTAGATCTAAGAAAAGCCTTGTTTATGTATTTTCACAGGTAGATGCTAAATGCTACCATCTGCATCAGTGGGTTTTTTCACCTGGGATAGAGTCAGATGACAAGAGTGATGTCATTCTGCAAGCTATCCCAGCAGTAATATTTGGGATATTAATTTAAGAACTCTCAGAGAGACTGAGTATTCTGTATTTTGTCTTAGACCTGAACAGAAGCCCATTCACCACACATCTGCCTTGCTTGCTCTGAATTAAGTTATTAGGATACAGTAATTCTCTGAGATACAGTCAGAAATATAGCAAATATAGATAGTTTAGATGTTTTTCTTTATTTATTTGAGACTGTCCTGCAATGTCGTTTTAAATATTTCCTGTGATTTTGAATTCTGATGTTACTGTGAATAATATTTAGTATTGTCTTGTTCTTTTATTATTTATTATTAAATATATTTAAACCTTTCATTGTGGCTGATTTGTGTAGAGACATATACATGTTCTGAGAGTACTTACATATTTATTTGGTAACACCGTAGGCCACTCCTAATAGCCTTGCTCCTGGTCAAACTACCATTTGTATTGATAGTAACATTACACAGTAAGATTGGAAAGCCTTTTTTAAGGGCCTTATAGTAGCTGATAAGGACATGGCTGGTGGCAGTGATAATACTATATAGTCTCGGCAAAAGGGGGCATAGCTAGTAAACCTGTGCCAGCCTTTCCCAGGTGTGTATGTGTGTGTGTGTGTGTGTGTGTGTGTGTGTGTGTGTGTGTGTGTGTGTGTGTGTGTGTGTGTGTGTCAATCAAACCTCAAAGAGTGTGTGTGTCAGCTACTTGGGCAGGGACATGAAGCACTGGTTGGACAAAGAGGGTGCTGTAATCTTGGCTTGGTCACTCAGCTGAGATCTCAACCCTATAGCTGTGTCAGTGAGGAGTCTTATTGGGGATCTGGAGAGAGAGGGAGAAACCATCCCCAGACTGACTGTGGTCTCTATGTGCTCTTAAGGGAAATTGCAAATGATGCAGAGAGATGCATCTGGAAATACTGTGTGTGTACCTGTCATCCTCCCAGTGTATGTCCCCCACTCCTGCCAATGGTGAGTATTGAGGCTCTTCTATTACTGGGCCAGTGGTGGGGCGGCACAAACTGTACTACATTATTAATGATGTGTGTAATTGTAAACATTGTATTACTGTACTACATTATTAATGATGCATTTAATGGTAAACACTATATTAATGTACTACATTATTAATGTTGTGTGGAACTGTAATCATTCACTATATCACTGCACTACATTATCAATGCTGTGTGTAATTGTAAACACTGTATTAATGTACATTATTAATGTGTGTAACTGTAATCACTATATTACTGCACTATATTATTAATAATGTTCTTATTGTAAACACTGTATTACTGTACTACATTATTAATATGTGCAATTGTAAACACTGTATACTAATACAGTGTTTACAATTGCACATATTAATAATGTAGTACAGTAATACAGTGATTACAATTACTCACAGTATTACTGTAGTACCTTATTAATAGTGTGTGTAATTGTAAACACTATGTTACTGTACTACATTATTAATGGTATATGTGATTGTAAATACTGCATTACTGAACTGTATTACTAATGTGTGTAACTATAATCACTGCATTACTGTACTACATTAATGACGTGTGTAATTGTAAACACTGTGTTACTATACTACATTATTAATATGTGTAATTGTAAACACTGTATTACTGTACTACATTATTAATTGTAAACACTGAATAACTGTATTACATCTCCCAAGATTTTCTATGACTTGCATGGCATGCATGATTGGTGCAGGAGCTCTAGCAGGCAATATGTCTGCCATGCAATCCAGGAACAGCCTGCAGGGGCGTGCATGAGAGCTCCTGCACTAATCATGCACGGACTAAGCTCTGATATGCAAATCACCTCATTTTCAGGAGAAAATTCATGCAAATGAGGTGATTTTGCAATCCAGGAAGCTTGCAATAGTCTGTGCAAGACAAGTGCTATCTGCAGAAATGTACTCGGTTAGTAACCGAGTACATTTCTGCAAAATCCGAAACGAAGCTATGACAGCTCCAAATAAAGTCTGCATATCATTGAGGAAGCATAACAATGGCCAAGTATAACGCCATTGGCATTGCAAACAATAAAAAAACAACTTTTATTTTTTTTTCGCGGATCTCAGCTGTTTAAGCATAGGGCAGCGGAGCTCAAATGGGATCGGGGGAAAATAATAAAATAAACCTAAAATAAGCATTCTAACTAAAATCAGTATTCTGCCATGCAAGTCAATGGCAGGCAGAAGCAACCGCCAAGAGGGGAGGCTCAGTGTGAGACATGTAACTATGCATTAGCAGGCAATCCTATGCAAATGAGGGGAAGGATAATGAATCCCAGTTTTCCCCAGCATGTGAGGCAGGTCCCAACAGTGTTCTTCTTCTTCTTTTGGCTTTTCCCAGTTTGGGGTTGCCACAGCGGAACTCCGGTCCACTAATGATTGACAGTAGATTTTTATGGTGCCGAGGTGCCAGCTCGATGCCCAACCTTCAACGAAGGCACACCCATTTACGCATTTCTTTCGAATGCCACTCGACCGTGGGGAGGACATGCAGAGTCCACACAGAAGGCGCTCCAGCAAAGAATCGAATGGGAGAACCTCTTGCTGTGAGGCGACAATGCTACCGCTGCACCACAGTGGCTTGGTGTAAGAGTATGAATAGCTGGGTGCAAGACTAAAATATAGGTGACATCATGGGGGGGTGTCAGACATACTGTAAGTGGATTGGAGCCCTGTGGCTTGGGATTCCTCCTAGCTTAGCATAGCTAAGCTAGGGAGTGTGTCTAAACCTGCCTAGCACTTTTTACAAAGCCTAAGTGGGTGTACGCGCCGCACACCGGGTTATAATGAAAGAAAAAGTAAACCAGGAAATAGCAGCTCTGTGCACATTTGAGCACTCTGTTTGCGCGGCACGCCCCTGGCCTTAAACAGGAAGGCAATGGGAAGGGAAAACAGCAGTAGGAAGGTAATCAAGGAGAACTAGCTTAGCTGGCAGGTGAAATGTATCAGAATCAGCCAATTACACAGGCAGCAGACCAGCCCAGTCCAGCACACCAGTATAAATTATGCAAACACCTTTTCCCTTTGTTTTTTCCCAAAAACTCTGCACCACCGGTTTATACAAATGGGGAAATTTTACAAAACAAAAGCAAAAAAAAATGTTAGGGGCTGCTTTTGCTATCATAAACCAGCATGTGCAAGAGGCTGAGGGTGGTGAGGATGTGAATGCTGCTGACCAACCCGCAGTGAGGAGACAGAGAAGAGTGTACAGTCCCAGGGTAATCTACCAAGGGCTACATGAGCTGGAGATAGTGGAGCACTATAGGGTGGACAAGGACCTCCTACAGCAAATTGTTGAGCTGTGCCGGCCACGCCTCACACACAGAACTAACAGAGTGAAACCCATCCCAGTGGATACCAAGGTATGTGTAGGCCTAAGAATACTAGCTACAAGTACCTTCCAAAGGCCAACTGGGGATATGATGGGGATTTCTCAGGCATCAGCATCCAGGGTACTCAACCAGTTCCTGGATGCCATGTCAGCACATCTCGGTGAGCACGTATATATCCCCAACACCTGTGAGGTGTTGGCCAGCAATATGTGCCTCTTCCACCAAATAGCAGAATACCCTGAGGTAGTGGGTGCAACAGACTACACGCACATATGCATCAAAGCACCGGTGAATGGGGTAAGGTCTACATCAACTGCAAGGGCTTCCCCTCGATCAACTGTCAGGTCATTTGCGATGCCCAGGGCATAATAATGAATTTGTGTGCTGGCTGCCCTGGAAGCTATCATGATTCCCACATCATCTGGCACAGCTGTACCAGAGATTTGCCAGTGGGGACATCCCACACGGTCACCTAGTGGGGGATGATGGATACACACTGGAGCCATGGCTGATGACACCCATCAGAAATGCACACACACCCGAACAACAACTCCATAATAAGGCACACGCACAAACAAGCATCATAATAGAGCGTCTGTTTGGGATGCTCAAGTCACGGTTCCGGTGCCTGTATACATCTGGTGGAGCCTTGCAGTACTCACCAACTACATGTACCCAAATTGTCCTTGTATGTGCCATGCTACACAATATGATCCTGTGGAAACAGCTGCAGCAGGAACAGCATGGGGCAGGGCCACACAGCCCCCCACCATTGCCAAGGCCTGCACAGGCACAGAGTGACTCAGAGGAGGGACAACCTGAGTGTGCCCCAGTAGGCAGAAGGAGGCGTGCCCAGTATGCCCTGGCCTTGGCAAAGAGGCAACGCATAGTACATGCACTGACATGGTAGGGACCCAGGGAATGACACCTCTCTCTGACTCGCACATACAGTAAAAGGGATGCCGGACATTACACTACCTGTGCTCAGCCATGTATAGGGAGTGTACTTTATGCATCCGACATAGGCAGCTCTGCAGCACCACCCTCAATACTGGGACACACCCACAAGATAAGTGACTTACACATGCCAGTCGGGGGGGTCACATACCCAGCAACAGACACAGCCAGCAGGACAGGTGTAGACAAACCCAAACAAATGCTGTACTACTGCCTCTGAATGAGGCCTATGGGTAACCCCCCTAGGCCTACACAGACAGACTACAGCAGGCCAGGCAGTTGGATGTCAGTTGTGAAGGCTAGGAAGTCAAAAACTAATATGTAGGTAATTAAAAGCTAAGATCTGTAGTACACTGGTATGCCTCTAGCAAGCACGATAGGTAAGGCCACAGACTGAAATGGAGTACTCTACATACCAGTACAGTCCTAGCAAATGTGTACAAGTGTCAGGTGTGCCCCCATCCTACGTAGACTTATAGTAACAGTCAGGTGTGCACCCCCACTCCTGTGTAGAAATGTAGAAACAGTCAGGTGCCCCCCCCTCGCTATGCAGAAATGTAGCAACAGTCAATGCCAACTGACCAATGGATACCCTGCAGACACATCATGCTACCTGTCGGTGTACAACACAAAAGTCAGCACTGCAGTACAAACTACCTAGACTTGATCCACACATGCAATACAGGCGGCCATACTGGGCATGCTCACACACTTGCGAAATGAAGGCAATGTCGGCCAACAACATACTGAAAGGTCATACTGGGCATGCTCACACACTTAAACACATGAAGGCCATGTCTGCAAACACCAGTGGACCAGATATATCTGGCAGATGCAGTTCTTAGTGCAGACACATGTCAGTATGCACCACTCCTGCCTTGCACACACAGTGGATAGGAATACAGACATATATGTAAGGACAGCACACTATAATAAGCCAAAGGCATACGGACATAGATGTGTGGAAGAGGGTGACCATGACAAGGAGCCATCCAGCCCTGTCCCACCCATCACACAGCCAAAGGGCCCCAAACACATGAGGTGCAGTTGTTACCCACTGCAGATGATAGGCACCACTATCTGTCAGCATTACAGACTATGTGGTGCACGTGCCAGCTGTGCAACATGACTATACAAGGAAGTAGTCATGTAGTAGCTGTATACACGTACCTCTGATATACGACCCTGTGTGTGCCTGCATATGGCATGTCAACCCCTAAATGAATGGGTTCTGGCCCATGAACACGCCGCCCACAGCCCTACTATGACAAGCCTGCTGAGGTTATCCAATGTGAAATACACCCTTGGGAGAGCTGCAGCTCAGTAATTTCTGTGGCATGTCCCATAACTGCATACTGCTGTAGTGTGATAAACTAGTTAGGTAGGAGTTCTAACCCCAGAATTGGCAACTGTTCGTGTGAGTGTGTGTATGTGTGTGTGTCTGACTGTGTAGAGAGCAATGCTTTTTAGGGTACTCACACTCCTTACAATTCATATACTCAACTTTGCCAAGGCTGCTGATGTCACCAACCTAAAAATACACCTCTAGGAAGGTTGTAGCCCAGTAATCTTTGTAGTGCATCTTGTAACTGTGTCCTGCTGTAGTGTGATAAAGTAGTTAGGCAGGTGTACTAACCCCAGACATTGCAATTGTGTGTGTGTGTGTGTGTGTGTGTGTGTGTGTGTGTGTGTGTGTGTGTGTGTGTGTGTGTGTGTCTGACTGTGTAGAAAGCAATGCTTTTACTCCTTACACTTCATATACTCAACTTTGCTAAGGCTGCTGATGTCACCAACCTAGAAATACACCTCTGGGAAGGTTGTAGCCCAGTAATCTCTGTAGTGCGTCCTGTAACTGCATACAGCTGGAGTGTGGCAGTTCTAGATGTTTTGTGTGTGTTCTACTGTCTGTGTACGGAGCAATGCATTATAGGCTAGTCACACGCAGTACATTCCAAATGCCCTACTTTGGTAATCCTGCTGATGTCATCCATTGTGAAATACACCTTTGGGGAAAGAGTTCTCTAGTAATCCCCATGGTGTGTCCTATAACAGCTCCATGCTGTAGTGTGATATAGACCTTGGTCAGGGATTCTATACCCACACGTCGGTTGTGGATGTTTTGAGTGTGTCTCACTGTCTTTGTAGGGAGCAATGCATTTTAGGCTACTCACTCGCAGTACATTTGAAATGCCCTACTTTGGTAACAATGCTGATGTCATCCATTGTGAAATACACCTTTGGGGAAGGAGTTCTCTAGTAATCCCCAAGGTGTGTCCTATAACAGCTCCATGCTGTAGTGTGATGTAGAACTTGATCAGGGGTTCTATACCTGCACATGTCGGTTGTCGATGTTTTGTGTGTGTCTCACTGTCTGTGTAGGGAGCAATGTATTTTAGGCTACTCACTTGCAGTACATTTGAAATGCCCTACTTTGGTAATCCTGCTGATGTCATCCATTGTGAAATACACCTTTGGGGAAGGAATATTCCAGTAATGCCCATGGCGTGTACTATAACTGCATAGTGTTGTAGTGTAATAAACTAGTTAGGTAGGGGTTCTATGACAAGACAGGTGCATGTGTGTGTGTTTGTAACTCAAATCCTGTGTAGAGGTGGTTGTGAGTGTGTGACACCCGTGGCCAATGTGAAGCGGGTTTTGCTTACTTCTTATATGGTGGCCCTACTATATATCACAATGTCAACCGTACTGGGATAACAGATGTAAAATATCTGAGAGGCTGGGGTGCAATGCCATACCCATACATGTGACATCAAGGCCAGGCAATGACAGGTAGCAACCCTAGTATTACCCAGATCGCACTCTCTACCCATGTCCCATACACACACATGCCTAGGCAACAGCCAATATGTGGGTAGTGCACTGCATATTGGCCACCTATAGTGACTATGGAGTGATAGCAGTGGGCTACAGAGGGCATGTCACCCTGCCCATCTGTCCAATATGCATGTGCATGCAGACAGTGCACCTCCCCCATGTTCCCCAATGGACACCTGCACCACCTGTGGTGCCTTCACATGTGACCCACAACGGACATACCATGTCTGACAGCATGCCCTGTATGGACAGATGTCACTGACACCAGGGAATGCTGTTAGGATGCTATCAATGTAGGTGCAGGGTAAACCTGCTGCCCATTACCAGTTCCTGCCACAGGTGGGCAAGACTGGCACATCTGATGATAATCCGTGTTCACAACATGGGCCAGACACCCCAGATACAGTTCCACATGTCACTGTACATGCATGTGGGAGGTATACACATCCTAGACACCATCCATGTCATGGACTAAGGAACACATACATGGCAGGCGATGCACAGCATTGGCCACACTCAATAGTTACCCAGGTGACTGGATGGGGGATACAATACCCACCTGTGTGGGCAAATGCAGAAACTATAGCCATGAGCCATAATTCAGACCATTGTCATGTGGCCTGATGCCAAGGTATACCCATCACCTACCCTTGTATAGCCTGCTGGCACAGTTGACCACCACACATCCATGCAGACATGCACCCATGCATATCAGTACTGGCACCCAGTGTGTTTGTGTGTGTGTTTTATGGTGCATATGGCCACATTCACACTCACTACAACCTTCATGAGCATACTGAAGCATGCTGTTCAATGTCTGACACCTCCTCATAATCTTTGCCCTTACGACCTCCATATGACCCATGTGGTGCATTTGATACCTGCACAGTGATGTGTTGTGGCAATCCCACTACTGATGAGTTGTATTCCTGGCCCTGCCAAGTGAGTCAATGTATATGCATCCTTGTGAGACTGTAGCTGTGTTGACATTGGCACCTGTTCATGCAGGCAAGCACATGTAGGTTACCAACCTTATATGTACCGTATCCCTGTTGCAGATGTCACTCACCATCACATATGTTCTGAGTGCTCCACAACAGGTAACCCATGTGGCGCATCCAATAACTGCATCTAACTGTGATAGCACTACATAGTTGTCAGGGGTTTGATACCCTGTGCTGGTAGGTGGGTGACACAAACATGCTACAGTTTTATTCTCCCAACCCTCCCTGACAGGTATTTGCCTCTGTCTGCCTCTCCCACCCCCTCTCTGGTGGATGTGGAGACCCACACCCGCTTTGCTTAGACAGCAGCATGTGTATTTTAAGTGATGCTCATGATCAGCTGATGGCCTCTGCATGAATTGCATCCCTCCCATAGCTGATTGCATGTGGAACAGCTGTGGTAACATTCCCATAGCCAATTGCATGCAAACACACTCCAATATCTAGGAACATCATGGTGGTGTTGGCCCTTTTCATTCACTGTGAGCAGGAACTAGATTTGTTGTTTGGCAAACAGCATCTCAGATGGATTGGGGATTTACCTCTAACAACATACATTGTGGAAAGAGGGCAACAAACAGGAGGGGAATGTGCCTGACCTGACTACAGACTGTAAGTGCTGCTATACTGCATTTGGAGTAATGTTGGTTTAACAGTGTTTGTCTGGATATGGCTGTCATACATGTTGTAATACCTGCCATGTCAGTGCCATGTGTATGAGGAATCCCCATCTGCAGGGTCATCTGCAGACTGGCCAGTGTTGTGCCTTTGGTTTCATGTGTTAACCATGGAGAATCTATCTGTGGACTGCAGAAGGTAGTGTGAGGATTGCAGTCTGTAGATGGTGAAGGCTGTGACAGTTACTGACTTCATATGTTGCAACAAACCCTGTTACAACAGTAAATGTATGAGGGCAACATGTCAATATTGGCCCTGTGTATGTGCTTCCAGCCACACCTCTGTCAACCTTTGTACATATGTCATGCATGAAGTGGTGCATATGTGCCATACACCATAATTAGTGTCATCATATCTCATAACAAGCCAGTAATATATCAGACTGCTACACATGTTATGTACAGTAGGGGTTATATTTCATGACATATCCTGGACATTCTGTGGATGATTATACAGTACTGAGGCCTGTGTACTTATGGTGAATGTCAGCAGTGTGTGTATTGTTAATATGTGTATACCTCTGGACTGTACAGGGTGTGTCAGAATTTCCACATATATTGGCCAATATCTCTGCTGCAGTCCACAGGGCCTTTACATGCTAGCAGCGGTACATTACAATGATTTCCTTAGGATGGCTGTCAGTAGCCAATGGCACACATGTTAGAAGCAGATGTGATCTTCCACACACACCATGTCTGTGAAGACAGTCCCAATGACGGTAGCAATATTGTACTAATATTCCTGCTATACATACCTGACATCCCCTTGCACTACGACTGTGGGACTGTAGGGGCTGGGGTAGGGCTGTACTCCATGTCCAGGACATATGGTGGAAATATATGTACATATACTTATCCAGATAGCCATATATATATATATATATATATATATGATTACACATGTGTAGTACTCCCAATTACCACTGTCATGGCAACCATCCACTATAAATCCCTACATCATGTGGGCGTGGTCCCTTTACATTTCCTGTGTGATGGACATCCTACCTGTGTGTGGGCATCAGTGTTACAGACAGCAGGTAGCACTACCTCTTACAGGAGAACCTGCACACTCAGGGCAGCTACATATCCGTAGGAGGTTCAGGAACTACAGACAGAGTATGAGTAGAGTTGTGTTATGTTTTGTATAGCACTGGTGTTACAGGGTGTATGTGTACAAACAACTATACATTCGAATGCAGTCTGTCTGCATAGCTCTCAACTGTGGCACTATCCTCTTGGTGGCCAGAGGTGTGCCTATCATGTGTTGTCTGTCCACCACACAGGTCGTGTGTCAGATATGTCACTGGCAGTGTGTGTGTTGAGTGCTATCAGTACATGGCTGCATCCATTTCTGTTTCTGATCTCAATACCCTGACTAAGGGTATGTTGCAGACTATGCTGTAACACCAGCAACCTGCTTGGTGTATGGTAACAGTTCTCCATGTGTGCCTGTGTCCCAGCCTCTGTTCTCCACCTACATATACATATGACATGCTGTAGGCAGTTGTTTCATAGTGGGCTATGAGTACATCACACTGCCATTGCTGCCAGCAGTCCACATCTGTTGTATCCCACACACATACAGTGGAGCTGGGGCCATATATGTGTGGGCATCACCTACACAATACATGTGTGCTCTTATGCACTGCAGAGGCCAGTGTATGTAACAGTGGTATACGGCCTTGTATTAATGAGTCAGGGGGAGCACCATAAATGACCTAGGCTGCTAAAATTTGTGGGGGTATCAGGGGTGAGCCGCCTTAAGGTATCTGGATGTACAGTACTGTATACTTCACCTATATTTACATTACTTACATATCCTGGGTTAATGTAAGCCTACCGCCTCCTGCCATACAGACTATTCTGTTTGTCAGCGTGCATGTGATGGTGTCATTTATGCCTTATTATGTAACAGTTACAACCCATTTGATTACATGACATCTTTACCACCTACTTATGTTGTACAGAGTGTAGATAGAGGCTGCTGAACTATACACCTGCATTACATACTGTTGATCGTTTGGTATGCTGTGGCATAGTCTGTCCTCACTATTGTACAAATTGAAGGGCTTGGCCTGGACAGCAACAGTTGTGAACCTTTCCAGACTACTGTAATAGTATAACTGTTTCACAGTTGCATTCCTCTGTGTATATGGATGTCAGTGTCTGAACAGCTATATGACATGGCATAAAGAACTGCAATAGTACACAATGAAAGGTATTACATTCTGCAGACCTGTGTGTGGTGTTTTCCCTATGACCTCTCTGTGGGTATATGTTGTAGACAACGAATGTCATTTGTATGGGTGGCCCATACAGTGTCCAGTTGTTCAGGTGTTAACTGTAGGCATAGTGGCTGTTCCATATTGTGCGAACCTTCTACATATGTATCGTACTGTACATATATCTGCATGTGTATGTGTAGTCACATGTATATACATATATATGTATATATATTTATACATATATATGTATTTGTGTATATATATATATATATATATATATATATATATAGATACAGATATATATATATATATATATATATATATATATATATATATATATATATATATATATATATATATATATGTGCACATATAGACATATATAACTATATATATATATATATATATATATATATATATATATATATATATATATATATATATATATATATATACACATATATATATATATATATATATGTACATATCCCAAGAAAAATGGTCCAGGCACCAAGCAAGGATGGTAGTCCAATGGAGCTTTATTAGAAGTTAAGTATCACAAGCGCTTTCACCCTGACTCAGTTGCAGGGTTTTTTCAAGTGTGTAAACAACCAGTACATTTTTACCCTCATTTAAATAACCCCATTTGTATAAAAGGTGCCAAAATTGTTTCAAATATTGCAGATTCAGCATTTTGGGTGCAGACTGCACTTTAGTGGGGATCGGGAAAATGTCCCTTTCCCCACTGTATTACAATCTCGGAGTTACAATATTAAAGTGGGGGGTGTGGGGGTGTTGATTTTTGATTTCCTAAGTTTTGAACTTTGGTACGATTCAAAATGATGGATTCATCCTTTCGGATCGCAGAAAGGGACATTCAGAGAAATGATTGTCTCCCTTTCAAAGGTAAACCCATATATATCTATATAGGTATATATGGCCATACATCTGTAGATGAAATTGGGAACATAACCAAAACATATATGTCCACATGCACCATTAATGGGTTTGAGAGACCCAAACAACATATGTCTGGCACGGATAGGTATCCCCCCCCACAGCCAAACACATCTGGCCTGCAATACACTACCAACCTTAGCAGATCCCATAACCAGGACCTTACACGACAAGGGCAGTACATGTTAACAGTACTCCATCGCACCTGTATGATGTCAGGGTGGCTTTACTAGCATATCATGCAGTACAGTGAAGTGAAGTGTCATGCTTGGAGGAACCCCCTGGGCAGGCTTAATAAGCAGCTGGGTTCCCTCATACGATCCAACAGACCTACACCTGGCAATGGATACACCAGTGTTGGCAAGGACATCCACAAATCCACCATGTCAGCTGGGAACTACCACCCAGTAGCCTGATGAGCCTGGTCTGCATGGACATGGAACACATCAACAATGAACACATGGTCAATGTCACTGGTAATCTTAAAACCCTGGACCCCACCAATGTTGGACTTTTCAAAGGCAGAGACTACAACCTGAACCTGGTAGACCTCATTGACGCAATCATGACAGGTGTATAGGTTCATAGGTTAGTACTAGGCTAACTGCTCTTGCAAGCCATTTTAAGCCTAGCCAATTATCCCTTGTGAGACTCAAACCCTGCACCTTGTGTTTGTAAGGCAAATACCTTAACCATTAGGCCAGCCTCCCAACCCCGAGGTCAGTTTCTAGAAGCTGGTAGAACTCCATTCTTAACTTCCTTCTTAGCCATCCCGTATTTCTTCCTGGCCTAGTCCATCTTTTGCATGTCCCACTTCGTACTGCACTCATCCTTTCCTTTGATGACTTCCTTGACGTCCTCAGTCACCTTTTTTAAGTACCTTATTTCTATCACTTTCATGGCCAGGTATTTGTTCTGTAGTCATCCCACATGCTGTTTAGAGGTGCTGCCATTCTTCTTCGACTAAGTGTGTTTTACTTTCTTGTTCATTCTCCACTTTTAAATGTCATCCATTCATGGGTGGATTTCAGATGGAAACATTCAGCATGATTGGGGGAAAGACCCCCACAGAAGCACAAGTAGATGAGGGTTAGGAGGTGTACACAACCTATGTAGAAAATAGCAGGCTTTTTTACACCATCCCACATGTAGGAATGTGTGTAGATGTTAAGGGATCTACCTCTGTTCACAGAATATGTTTCCCCCAGGACTGCTTGGCAAATGCCAACATTCCACAGGTGCCATCCCATGGACATACAGTCCTTCACAGGTCATATATGTGTTAATGCCCTCCTCCACACTGTAGAGGTGTGCAGTATTACTGGGGTTGCTAACTCACTGGGTGTGGCTGTTGTGGACACATCCACCATCATTGCAATTACTGTTGTGTCTATCCCCCCACATAGCTGTCTGTAATATTGTACAGTGTATGTTATCAGGTTGGTTAGTTGTTTACACCATTCACAGTAGTAGAGCACCTCACACCCTCCTAAGGGTAGGGCTATGCCACTGGCATTAGCACACCCATGTTACTGAGGTGAGGATCACAGTAGAGTGGGGAAAGGGACATACACCCTGCTGTTAGCATGTTCAATGTCATTCAAATAGCAGACTGCATATATACCAATGTGTGGTTGTGCCTATCCTGTCTTGGTGGGATTACATGGGCAACAGATGTGTTACCTGCACAGGGACATACCTCTATGTGTACAGTCTTGTATCTGTACTGCATCCAAACCAAAGGTTCTGTGCGTTGTACCTAGCCATGTCATGTGTGCCACCCACTGCACTTACTGGTATCCACTGTAGAAGGCCTGCTGACACCACTACACCCATCAGCCATGTGTCACATGGACAACCACAACACAATCAAAATAGATAATTGTGAAAACAATGCAACATTGTTAATTACAGCTATAATGCATCATAGCTGCACAGCTACACCTTCCAGGATGTTAGCATTTCACTTTACTGCTGACAACATGCTACACAGCATTCCATTGCTACACTGTTGCACAGTCACCCTGTGCATCAGTACCATATTAGCCTGTCCCTGCATCAATGTTACGGATGACAGGATGTGGCACAGGTATCATCATATGCGCAGGGTGTGTTGTTGGTTTGCCAGAGGCCTAGGCTAAGCCATACAATTGACAATGTGTGTGTGTTTGTGTGTGTGTGTGTGTGTGTGGGGGGGCTGAGTAGTGTTATGGGCCAATGGTGATGTTGTGCGTGCAGGTATGTGGTTGCCCTAGGTTTGTTGCTTATGTGTGTTTGTCTGCATGCACACAGTTCCACCATGTGGCTGCCCTATACGGGGATTTGTGAGACAGCTGCAGACTGTACCTGGCAGGGTTTGCAGTTCACCATCTTTGGCCATGGACACAGGACCTGTGCCTGGCAAGGGTGCCACAGGCAGTATCAGGTACAAAGCCAGATAGAGTACTGTACCTCGCAGTTGACAAGCGTCCACTGGATCCAGGTCCCTCCTGGGACTGACCAGGATCATGTGCACATGTTCTGCTATGACAGTCTGTGGACAGCACCCCCCACAGTGCTAGGGCTGGTACTGCCACTACGGGAGCAGCTGTGACTGGTGGGACGTCCACGGCAACCTCCAGCTGCTGATGTTGCTGGCATACATCCACATGGCCATCGCAACTGTCCCGCCCTGTCCTGATGCATGGACATGACATTGTTGATGAGATCCAATGTCTCACCCCACTGTCTATCCATGACCTCTGTGTAATTATGAATGGCACCTGCTAGGTCACAGATGCTGTTATTTACAGAGGTGGGATGAGGCCTCTGTACCCTTAGACTCTGTCCAGTGTACTGTTCCATTTGTGCCTGTGTCTCCATGACAGCCTGGAACATGCATGTGGAAGATATACATGTGGCATGTCTGCCAGGGGAATGATGACCAGCAGTGCTCCAACGAGCACCCCTGAACATCTGCCTATGTGGTACCCTGCTGGACATCCGGCTATGGCTGCTGTGTCCTGACACACATGCCATAGATACCACACTGTCCTGGCCAATGCCAACCACAGACTGTCCCTCAGCTAAGGCCACCGGTGATGAGGTATGTAGAGACTGTGTGACTGTATGCGTGGATGGGGTGGATACTTGTGGGATGTCAATTGGTGGCCCAGCGGCAGCCCCTGATGACCCTGCCTGTGCCTCAACACACCTATCCTCATGGTCACTGTCTATATCAGTGACATTAGATTCCCTGCAGGAGGGACCCAGCCCCATCTCACCACCTGTGAGGGTAAAACAGGGAACAGACTGTAAGACCTGTACATCACCACTAAACAGTACATACACACACACACACACACACACACACACACACACACGTGTGTGTGTGCAGACATGGCCACACACACATAAACACATGCAGTTAACATACATGACAACCCATACACTCCACCAGACAGTACCTACAGACAACTCCAGCACCCCCATAACACACAATAGCAGGTGATGGTGCAGTACATTGTCATGCACAGACCTGTAATTATACACATGTCAGCAAGCAGGACATGTAGTGCTCAACAGCATGCAGTGCAACTGTAGTCAATCCCTGTTACCAACATTATACATGGCTGTGATGCATGGCTTCTGTTAGTAGGTGATGGCCATTCCCCTGGAACACATTGCACCTATGTCCACAGCATTGCTGTGCATCTGTTCAGCATCCTGGCATGTACTGTCCACCATACCTCACAGGTGTACACACCATTGCAGGATGTGTATCTATGTGTCAGTTATGTTTCCTCTGCTGCTCACAGCCTCTGTGTGTTTCTGGATTATATGTACAATATAGCAGGTACAAGTACGACTCAGTCATTGTCCACGCTGGTGTCAACGACCTGAGACGTACCTCCTTGGACTACATGAAAAGGGACGTCGAGGAGCTCTCTGATTATGTAGCCCAGGCAGGTATGACCCTGACCTTGAGCAGTATCCTACCTTCACCTAGAATGATGCCACAATACAGTGATAAGATGATCAGCTTTAATAATTGGCTTAAATTCTGGTGTCATTCAAAGGGGATCCAATGTCTGTCTGCCTGGGATGACATGCTGGACAAGCCACGCTGCTTCGCAAGGGACGGCTTGCACATGTCACCCCTGGGCTTCCGGATATTGGCAAAGGCTCTTACACCCCATAGTGCCTTTTTAGGCAAGGCTCAAATTCTAAACCTACCACCCTAGAACACCAAAAGGAAAAAACTAAGGGTAATGCTGCTCAATGCCAGAAGTCTCAATCTCAAGATGCACGCAGTCGAGGCCCTTCTCAATATGGAGAACATCGATGTCTGTGCTGTGACAGAAACCTGGTTCAAGGCTCCTGAGAGCACCCCAGCACTAACAGGTTTCACCTCATATCATGTTCCGGCCCCAAAATCCGGACAACACCAAGAAAGGGGGGTGTCCATATTCATAAAGGACACCCACACCTCAAGGTTGGTGGCAACGCACGATGCATCGGAGACCATCCAGGTGCAATTAACCATAGGCAAGACTGCTCTGCAATTTGTAGCATGTTACAGGCCACCCTCTCAAACTCAGGAACCTCACATGGCCTTCCTGGAAACATTGGAGGGGATAAATGTATCTCCAAACACCATCATACTAGGTGACTTCAACTACCCTAATATAGACTGGGAACACTACTCAAGCCCGAACACTCTAACCCAAAGATTCCTGGAGTTCATAAACTCAAATGCCATGGAACAACTAGTCACCATCCCCACAAGAGGTGAAAACATACTTGATCTCATCATCACGAACATGGGATCAAAATGTTCAACACCGAAGTATACCCTCACTGGTGAGATCAGATCATAAACTAATCTCGCTGGAGGTCCTCATCCCGCCACCTGAAACAAAAGACCACAGTGAAAAACTTCTCAAAAGCCGATTTCACACTTCTAAAAACTAGTGTGGTCTCCTTTAAGGCCCCTGAGCCAGTGGTAAACATTACTCAAACCGCTGAATCACTTACAAATGCCTTCTACCAGCACCTACAGGACTGCATGGATCAGGCAATCCCAAACAAAACTAAGACTCTCTGTACCAAAGGCAAGCGTCCAGTCTGGTGGACCCCAGCCATAAACAGGCTCTACAACAAAAGGAGGAAGCTACTACAAGATAGAGCAAAATCCTTGAAAGGTAAGACACCTTTGATCATTATAAGTAAAAACTAAGAGCTCTCATAAAATCATCCAAGGCAAATTTTGAGAGAAAAATCGCCAAGGACTCTAAAGACAATCATAAGGCCTTCTTTAGCTATGTTAGAAACCTAGGAGGAAACTCCCAGATATGCTCAGAATTAGTTCAAAATGATGTGAAAATTACTGAACCTACACACATTGCTAACATACTGGCTGACAGGTTCAGTGCAAACTTCTCCCCCTCCCCAAAAGGAGAGATATCTATTCCAGAGGATTGTAGCCCCAAACATCTCCAACGCCCAGGTGAGAACTGCCCTCACTAAGGCAAAAACACAGCATCCATGGGACGGATGGTGTCCCCGGCTGTGTGCTTCATGAACTCAACGAGGAATTAAACCCACAGTTAGGACAGCTGTTTAATCTTAGCCTCACCTCAGGATACGTACTCAAGGAGTGGCGCGACTGTGGTCCCACTTCATAAGGGCGGTGCCTCCACAGACCCTGGAAATTACCGCCCCATTAGCTTGACAAGCCTTATCTGCAAAGCCATGGAGAGGATCATAATGGAACTCATAAATAAAGACATAGGGAACTTGCAGACTTTGGATCCAACCCAGTTTGGCTTTGTCAAAGGCAGATCCTGCCTCTTAAACTTGGTTGACTTTTTCGAGACAGTCACCAAGGCCATTGATGAGGGAAAGGCAGTCCATACAGCCTACCTCGACCTGGCAAAGGCCTTGACACAATACCCCACTCAGGTATCATCGAAAAACTCATCAGCTTGAATGTAAACCCATACATCACAAGATGGGTTGCAAACTGGCTAGCGACAGAACCCACAGGGTCAGAGTTGCTGGAGCCATGTCAGACTCAAAGCCTGTCACAAGTGGTGTCCCACAGGGCTCAGTCCTGGGTCCACTCTTGTTCGGCATCTACTTTTCTGAAGTACAAGCAAACACAGGAGGGTTATGGCTGACAAAGTTTGCAGATGACTGCAAACTAGGCCATAGTCGAAAACACATCTGACACAGATATCCTCCAGAAGGGCCTCACAGAAACGGATAACTGGTGCCAGAGCCATGGCCTGAAGTTAAACGCCAAAAATGCATAGTCATACCCTTCGAAAAACAAGGTTACCCCTAGCTACCATATAGGTGACAATCCACTGAGCACAGAAAAGTCATCAGGGATCTGGGGACCCAAGGTGACAGTAGTCTTTCGTTTGACACTCATGTTGCTAAAGTAGTTAGGAAAACCTTCCATATCGCCCACCTGATCATGAAGGGATTCACATCTAGATCAAGGGAGGTCATCGTCGCCCTGTACTCATCACTCATTAGACCTATGATTGAGTACAATGCCCCGTTCGGAATGTATCTGACCAGACACCTGATGCAGCTTGAAAGGCCCCAAAAGTTCCTCACCAAAAGGATAAAGGGTCTCAAAAATATGTCTTATGCTGCCCGACTGAAAGAACTCCAGCTTTATTCAGTCTCATACCGCTTGCTCAGAGGTGACCTGTGCCTGACATATAAGGCCATGTCAAACCCAGATTTGATGAATATGCTTCACCTCAAAAAATCTAGATCCCTCAGAACCACAAGGGCGGGAGACTTAAACCTTGACACGGTTATAAATAGAACGTGCTGGAGGGACAGATTCATCACCCAGAGACTCCTATGCTGTGGAACAAAATCCCGGTACATGTGAGGCAGAGCACCTCGCTGGCCTTGTTCAAGAGGAATCTTGACCAATGGATGGGAGATCGCAGATATACCCCAGGGATTATTTCAGTGTCACTGCTTGACAGAGGCACAGAAAAATGATAGGCATAGTTTTTATTCAAACTAAAGGGGTGGCGAAAGCCACATAACTATGGGCTAGGCTTATAAATGCCCTTGGGCAGATAGCCTAGTATGAACCTATGAACCTATGAACCTATGTAGACACATGTTTTGTGAATGCCTGATGTGTATTCAGATATGTCATCATCAGTGGTGCATGTATGAGTGATAAAATACTATTAGACCAACCACAGACACAATGTACAGACCATTATTGACATTGCACTCTCTTCCATGACATGCCATGGTGCAACACTACTGCATATGGCAACACTACACATACCTGATATGGGACATATGACCTAAGCAGTCAATTGCATTACAAGCCATATGTGTCAGTTGTGCAGATGCTGACTGGGATGCATACCGTTTGTGGGTGCATATGTGTGCACACACACACACATATCATGATGGTGTGTAGTAATAACTTATATGTGTACTACTGCGGTCACAATACCTGGCAGGGGTATAGTAGCATGGGCCATCATCTTGAGCCAGTAGTTGGTCAGTCAAGCCTGCAAATGTTCCCCCAAACCTGCATGTTTGCATGCTAAACATGTGCACAGCTCTTGGAGGTCATACAGTACCATCACTAGTGCTGTGGAGTCAGGGTTATGTCTGCCACACTTCATGACCTTGACTGTGTGCAGATACAGGCATTCTCAGTGGGTTTGTCTCTCCCCTCCAGTGTACTTTTGTGTTTCAGGATGACACACCCTCACCATCTCCTGCTACATTGTAAATGCTCGACATCTGTGGCCTACACATGTGTCATATTGTAGTATCCCAAACTAGGAACACTATGTGTACTGGCATATTCCCTGCCAATGCAGGGCAAACATGCAGGTGTATAGTGGCACCAGCATTGTACAGATGGGGATGTCATCCCTGGGCTGAGGTGGGGTGTGGATTGTGCAGCACATGTATCATAACTGCAACTTCCTGGACATCCCCAACTGATACATCAGAACACATTGCAACACATGGCTTTGGCAATGTCCCACCATTATGCAGGTCATGTCTGTATTGAGCCCTGGCTGATGTTGCGTGTGGTACACATAGGTTCATAGGTGAGTACTGGTCTATTGGTCTTGGGACCTACATAAGCCTAGCCCCAGGGGTTCCCAGGCATGCACCACCCAATAATGTTATTCCCCTGTGCCCCTGTCAGGCTGTGGCACAGACATACTACCCAGGGTGAATTCCCCATTTCCCATCCAGTTGTCAAGTGTTTTTTTTAAAGAGGGCTAATGAGTAGCATTGCCTGACATGAATGGGTAGTCTGTTCCAGAGCGTGGGAATTCCCCAGGACAGGGCCCTGTCCCTCCAGTATGTTCTGCGTAAGGTTTTGATGAGGTTTAGGACCCTGGAGCGTGTGTTTGCAGAGGGAATGGGATTTCCTTATGTGTAGCATGTTCAACTGCTCTGTGTATGACATAACTGTGTATCCTAGGCAGATGTCAGCTGTGCCTGGGCAATGTGCACTGGAGTGTAGCCACAGTTGTCTGAAATGGTCTGTGTATTGCAATTTCTTTGAGGCTGGTAATCCCATTAGTGAGGTGTGTGCTCTGTCAGTGAACATGTACAGCATGCATTATGGGTAGGTTTTTTTAGATGTGTACATAGCCTACACCTTAGCTATGACACAGTGTGTTGCCAAGCATGACCTTAAACCATACTCACCAGCATCCGACCGCTTCCTTGCTGGTATCCCAGAGGTACCTACATTGGGATGAGATAGAGTTGATGTCAGTGGCCACAGCTGTGGCATTGCTGCAGGGTGGGTGCAATATTACAGAAAACAACAGCTGAAGTCCACAGTACTACAGATTATGCACAACTGATTATCAGTACTACACAGCAACAGACTCCACATCTCACATATGCATGATTTACCTGTACAGATGTATACACAACAGTGGTCTACTGATATGCCCTGGAACCTTACCTGCCTGCTCCATGTCTGGTGTGTGGGTAGCACCAACCTCCATGACTGTATATGTCTGTAGCTCTTGTTGGGCAGGTGCCACCAGACTCATGAGCAGCTCCTCAACTCTGGTGAGGGGGATGGATGTTATGCCCCCCCCCTGTTGCAAGGTGGTCACCCCGCACAGCAGCGGCATGGCGACGTACATGGCAGAGCAGGTCACTACAATGATGGCAGACCTGCTCATACATACGGCTGTGCATGCCCACCTCATTTACCCTGTGGACCACATTATTCCACATGGCGGTGCACTCATGCTAGTCATAGCTTGTCCTGGATAACAGCAGCTGGTAGTGCTGGATTAGGCTGGTGAGTATGATGCCATTCTCAGTGGCACTGTATGCTGGATTCCTTGGGTGTGCCACTGCCCCTGAAAGATATAAAGATGGAAATATGTCTGAGCAACTCATATGGCATGGTTACCATAATACAATACACATATCAGTCTCTCGCCACCATATCAGCTCCAACTTAATGTTCACACAACGCAAGTGGTATGTCTCCAGTTTATCTACCATTGGGACATATATTGTATTGTACAACACTTTCTGCTATGTGTTTATAGACATGCTCCCTGTGGAGACACTAGAGTTGCTGGGCTGTTACAGAGTATTTCACCTGCATGCTATTGTCACTGCCACTATATTTCCACATATGCATGTGGTATGCTTGCTGTGTGATTGCTACACATCTGCCATTCAGTGTTATTGGGGATATCTATGCATGCTGTTGGACATGTTCTGGGATTGTGTGGACTATTACAACCCACATATGTTCCATGACAGTGACACAACAGTATATGTAGGGATTATTTGCCAGCAGGAACACCGCTCCCACCTAATGTGGACATGTTACCAGGCTACATCACATCCGCGACCCAACATGGAACCTCATTATCTACTGTTCTGGTACTACAAACATGTAGAACCACCTCAGGGAATGGTGTGTCCCCCCAAGGAGCACACACAAGCATATGTCTGTCACCCACAGTTAGGTCCAGGGTCTGGTGCATAGGGAGCTCCACAGAGACATGGGGTATGTGCTACATCACCTAGAGGCATGCAGTACACATACACAAGGTTAGACATGCATGTTCCTCCTGCTCAGCCCACAGCCCAGGCACCTTTATGACCATGTAGATGCTGTTGTGACTGTCCATGAGTGGCCACCATGTTCCCTTTGTTCCCATATGGGGGCTCAATGGCCTCCACATTCCAAATGAAACTACCCATCCACAGTGTTTACCCACCACATATCATATACCAGCCCTGTATGCTGCCTTGTTTGTCACCAAACCTATATATATATATATATATGTGTGTGTATATATATCTATATATATATATATATATGGTTCTACCTGACATAATCGAAACCACACAACACCGACAACCACATCACCGACACCACATATTCGACAGTCCATAAACACGAAACCACACATAACCGACAAGGAAATAACCGACGGTACACAAACACGAAACCCCATACAAAACAAAACACATCCCCATTCCACAAACCACACACACAACACAAGCACACCAAAATCCTTACAAGCCCACACTAAACCTTACCCTAACCCTAAGGTCCGTCACTATCGCACTTACCTACCCGCTCCCTAACCTAACTCACTTAACCCGCCCCTATCGCTCCTAACCTAACTCACTTAACCCGCCCTATCGCCCCTAACCCTAACTCACTTAACCCACCTATCGCAACCCTAACCCTAACTCACTTCACCCACCCCTATATCCCTAACCCTAACTCACTTAACCCACCCCTATATCCCCACAGACCGTCAATCTCCACACTTACCTGCCTCGCACCCTAACGTCCGTCACTACCGCATACTCACAGCCTTTCCCCATGTCGGCATCCTCGGCGTTGTTGTCATCCGTCGTGTCGGTCTTCTGCATTGTCGATGTTCTGCAACCCGCGATTAGCGTCGGTCTTCTTAATTCGATCTTCTGGAGCTCAGTTCGATGTCGGTCTTCTCAGCTGTCGACGAAGTCAGGTAGAACCATATATATATATATATATATATATATATATATATATATATATATATGTGTGTATATATATATCTATAGATATATATATATAAATATATATATATATGTGTGTATATATATATGTGTATATATATATATATATATATATATATATATATATATATATATATATAGTGGTTTTCTGTAGCCATGGGGAGGGTTGTGCTTTGATTCTGGAAAGTCTTATGGGGGGCATGGTAATTAAGGATGCTCAGGAAGGTAGTATTAAAAAATTCAACTGCGTCATCAAGACTGAGGTACTTAAGAGGATGCCAGTTACATTCTTTGAGGGATGAGATGAATGTGAGTGGGTTACAGTTTAATTTTTTACGTATCTGACGGTAGACAACAGGTTTAGCTTGGTATAGGTATTTTTTCAGTAGGAATGTTGGGGAGAGATCACTGAGGCTATCTGATAAGCAGCCTGTTATATATGACTGGGGGCTCTTACTGACTAGAATCCAATCCAGGGTAGTGTGCTTGCTGGAGTTTTTATTTATCCTGGTTGGCGACTGGACTAGTTGGGTGAAGCCATGAAGGTTTACATGATGGGTTGGATGGTTGCCAGAACAGGATTGCCAGTCAATATTGAAATCACCTAAAATGATAGTTTCTTGGGGTAGATGGTGGGTAGACCAGCTGACGAGTTTTTCTAGTGGAGGGATGTTTTGGCCAGGTGGGAAGTAGCATCCAATTATGTTGATGGTTTTGTTTTGGTTTATTTTGAGGTTGGTATATATTATTTCTTCATTGCCTATTTGTGGAGCTGATGATTTTAAGATCTGGATGTTTAGATGCTGTTTAAATATTATAGCTACACCGCCTCCTTTCTTGTTTAGCCGGTCTGCTCTTAGTATGCCATAACCTGTAGGGAGTATTTGCTCACTGGTAATGTGAGGTTTTAGCCAGGTTTCTGTCAGGATGACTATATCTGGGGAGTACAAGTCTATGGTGGCATGGAGTTCATGGACATTTGTTGGATATACTTCTAATATTTAGGTTTAGTAGAAGGAAGTCATTTGGCTTTCTATTGTCTGTAATATGGGAGAAGTTGTGGTTTCTAGTCTGATTATGAGGATTAGGGTTGGAGACGGTAGGGCCAGGGATGGGGTGGATATCTCCACTTAGGGCTAGTTTTGATATGCATGAGGTTATTAGTTTTCTCAGTTTTTGAATGTGTTTGTTTATAAGGGAAACTTTATGATTGTGCTCGTTGGGTAATAGGTATGGTGGGAGGGTTACTATGTTAAGTTGTAGGGATGCTTTATGTTTGAGTAATATAGTTGGTAGAATATGTGGGGGCTGCATAGGGATGGTTCTTGAGTTGGTGGGAGGTGGGCTGAGTGAGGGTAAGACATGAGTGGTGGTGTGAGTAGTAGTACAGTGGTAGTGGTTGAGTGTGGGAATGATAGAGCTTTGGTAGGATGTAAGATATGCAAGGAGAGTGCATGCAGTGAGCATAGGTAAGGTACGCTTGTACGTGTTAGTTGAGGAGGTGTGATAGTAGTGGGAAGATGGAGGAGGTAGTGTTGGGTTAGCGCTGTGGTTGGCTACTGGAAAGATGGGAGGGGTTTGTGAGTGTAATAAAGGTGGGACCACTTATGGTTGCCACCCGTCCCGTTGTCAGCGGGACACTCACGGGTTGAGGCCTCTCATCCCGCTTCCCGCAGTCACCAAGCGTGGGACTTTAAAAGTCCTGTTTTCCCTTTTAAAGCGATCGCAATTCAAATCAATTGCCGTGGAAAAGCGAAAATACTTCCGGTTTTTCCACGGCAATACGGCTACGTCACCACCCGGACCTGCAGTTAGAGGGATTCCCTGCTAGGTCCGGGTGGTAATGCAGCACAGTAATTGGCTGCAGGGATTGGAGGGGGAGGGAACATGTTCAGAAGAGCCCCATAAAGGTCGCAGCTGTAGAGCACTAAGCTCTATAGCAGCTGCGAAAGATCTGATTTAATTTCTATCTCCAGCCAGCCAGGATTGAAGCAAGCCAACCAGCCAGGATTGAAGCAAGCCAGCCAGCCAGGATTGAAGCCAGCCAGCCAGGATTGAAGCCAGCCAGCCAGCCAGGAAGGAAAGAAAGAAGCCAGCAAGGGAACCTGCCTGCCAGCCAGCCAGGAAAGAAGCCAGCAAGGGAGCCTGCCTGCCAGCCCAGCCAGCCAGGAAAGAAGCCAGCAAGGGAGCCTGCCTGCCAGCCAGCCCAGCCAGCCAGGAAAGAAGCCAGCAAGGGAGCCAGCCAGCCCAGCCACTGCTTGAACAACCAACTAGTCATTTCAGCAGGAAGGAAGCAAGCTAGCCCAGCAATAACTGATAGTGGTAAGTAGATAATTGCATTTTGTGGCTTTAGTTATTTAAAATGGGAATAGTGTGCTTTATTTAAGTTTTTAATGTTTAGAGGTAGATGGGGATGTAGTATGCAGTATTTAAATCTGTGCAGTGGTTATTTTGAGACTTTTGAGTACTAGTTTAAAATGGGAATATATTGTGGTTTAATTTTTTTAATGTTTAGAATTAGATGGTGGATGCAGTATGCAGTATTTAAATCTGTGCAGTGGTTATTTTGATATTTTTGAGTAGTAGTTTTTAAAGATATAAAACCTGAATGTATATGTAATTGTTATTATTCTTGGGGGTATGATTTGGAAGCATTACTTTTAAAAGGCTGAACTGTGTATAGAAGTTGTTTGTTTCTGTTGGGGGGCAGTGAAATATAAATTTAGTGTGACACATTTCTATTGTCGTAGCTTTTTCTGGGTATTGTTTGCAGATAGGAAATGTTCGAGCATAGTTTGCACTTTTTTGTATGGAAATGTGTGCACTTATTCAGGAAGTTACGATATACTGTTTAGGTAATTTTTCCAGTTCCTGCAAGTCCATGTCTATGTGGTACAAGTCTACCTTTTGAGGGGGAATGTCAACAGTTAATGTAATTCATTTATTATTCTAGTAGGTACATGTTGCCAATTTGCTGAAGCTGTTTCAAGATTGTTTTCATTTATACTTGTAAATGTGTGCATTTAATTTATTATGCATTTTTAATAAGGTTAAAATGTACTGCTTTGCTTGTAATGTGAATATGGGTGTGTTGCTTTTACTTGGGCCTGTTTATTGCATTGCTGTGCTGGATTAATTGCTATGTTTTGAGGTAAAAGGAGCCCATGGAGTCTGCTGTACATTGTAGTTTATGTTACTTCTCTTGCAAGAAGTATTTTTAAAAGTTAAAATGTTTATGGACTTTTTTCCCATTTATTTTTTTTTTTGTGGATGGATGCTCAGAAGTTAATGCAATGTATTTGAGATTGTGCTAAACCTTGTCGTTGTTGCAGGGTAGTTTGCGTCTATAAGTAGCAAAGTTTGTATTTTGTGTTTTAGTGATGTCTTCAACATACTTATTTACTGTTTTCATTATAATCCGATTACGACCAGTGCTGCTGTTGGGCATGTTCAATAATAGATCATTGCGCTGTGAAAATTAGTGCCATACATTTCTTAACTGCTGTGGTCAAAAGCTAAATTAGGTCTATGGTATCCACTGTGCATTCTCATCCATTTTACTGTTTTTGGTTCAGTGAATGTGGTTAACTTTTTTTGTCTTGAGGGCTGGGGTGAGGTGGGCATGTTCAGTGTTAAAATAATGCATTTCATTTTCTACAAGCTGTATTAATGTTAGTTTTGAATGGCCAAAATGCCCCCTACATTACCTCATTTACTATTTGACCTTTTTCAAACTGTTTGTAAACTCTTTTTTGCTCCATTCCTCGGTTATTTCGCATGCCAATGTTTTTCAAGTCAGCTCTTTCATGTGTCAATGTTTTTCAAGCCTGTTCTTTCACATGCCAATGTTTTTCGAGCCAGTTATTTCGTGTGCCAATGTTTTTTGAGCCAGTTTTTTGTGTGCCAATGTTTTTTCAAGCCAGTTCTTTCACATGCCAATGTTTTTCGAGCCAGTTCTTTTGTGTGCCAATGTTTTTTCAAGCCAGTTCTTTCGCATGCCAATGTTTTTCAAGCCAGTTCTTTTGCATGACAATGTTTTTCAAGCCAGTTCTTTCACATGCCAATGTTTTTTGAGCCAGTTCTTTTGCATGCCAATGTTTTTTGAGCCAGTTCTTTCATGTGCCAATGTTTTTCGAGCCAGTTCTTTCGTGTGCCAATGTTTTTCGAGCCAGCTTTTTGTGTGCCAATGTTTTTCGAGCCAGTTTTTTCTGTGCCAATGTTTTTTGAGCCAGTTCTTTCACACACCAATGTTTTTCGAGCCAGTTCTTTCGCATGCCAATGTTTTTCGAGCCAGTTTTTTGTGTGCCAATTAAGCCAGTTCATTTGTGCTGTGCAGCAGTATGTTACTGAACCCTACTAACAGTGTTGGTAAATATGTTGCATATCATGTAAGTACAGTTTCAAGCATGAAGAGAGCAGCAGTTTCATCACAGTCAACCAGCAGCAAGAGAATGTGCAAGTGGCAGGACGTTTGGAAAACAGAATTTGACTGGATCGAGAGATGCACTGATGTCAAAGCATTCTGCAGGTACTGCAAGAGAGAATTCCTAGTGATCCACGGTGGAAGAAATGATGTTGCACAACATGAGGCAACTGAACAACATAAGACTGCCATTCTTTAAGCTAAATCCACTCACCTGATGACAAAGTGGGCAAGGAACGCAAACCTTGAGGGACCAGAACTTAGGATCATTGCAGCAGAAGCCTCTGAGGTTTTCCATGCTGTTAAGCACAATATTTCGTATAACAGCTTGGACTGTGCAGTAAAGTTGGCCAGCCAGTTGTACAATGACTCAGACACTGCAAAGAAACTATCTTGTGGCAGAACCAAGGCTGAAGCCATAGTCAAAAATGTTTTGGGACCACACTCATTGGAATGCCTCCTGCATGGCCTTCAAAAACCAGGTACTTCATTTGCAATTTCATCAGATGCTTCCAACAAGGGGAACATAAAATTATTTCCCCTTGTTGTGAGGTATTTTTCTAAAGAAGAAGGGGTGGTGAATGGCCTTTTGGACTTCTATGAAGACCCTGATGAATCGGCACAGGCTATTTCACAGCAAATTTCCAACATTATGGAAAGGCACTCCTTGCCCTGGAACCATATTTCAGCTTATGGGGCTGATAATGCCAGTGTAAACTATGGGAAGAAATCTGGTGTGTATACCAGATTAAAACAAAAGTGCCCATCACTCCAGAAGGCTAACTGTGTTGCCCATATCATTCACAATGCAGCCAAAAAAGCTGCAGCACAACTACCATATGATGTGGAAGCATTTCTAATGAGAATTTTCAGCCACTTTTCCGGTTCTGCCACAAAGACCAGAGACTTGAAAGACTTCTTTGAGTTTTGTGGCATGGAATTTGAGAGTCTGCTAAGACATGTGCCAACAAGGTGGCTGTCACTACTCCCAGCCATTGAAAGAGTAGTGAAAAATCTCCCAGTGCTCCAGTCCTATTTCCTCTCTCAGGGAGAAGAAGAGACCCCCCGGCAGATATGGCAGTACTTTTCAGCTAATGAACATGGTGAGAATGAATTGCTTATGCTGCACCAGTACTATTTGCACTTTCTCTGTGCTGTTCTTGTTGATTTTAATGAACATATAAGTACATTAGAAAAATCAGCACTTACTGCCATGGAAACTTTTTGTGTAATGGTCTCTCTGAAGCAAAAACTGCAGGCAAGAGCTGAAGGTGCTTTCTTTGGAGGGAAACTTAGGGCACTTATGAGCACATTAGACAGCACTTCTGCTAACAAACTGAAAAGAGACTTCATTGTTTTCTTGGAGACAGCAATGAAATACCTGGAGCAGTGGTTTGATTATACTGAAAGCAACTACTTGTTTACACTATCTAAATTATCTCTAAATGAGCCCTTTGCCTTCAGTGACTTGCTTAATGTGACCACTGCCCTGAGTCTGCAGGATGTAGATGAAGATTATCTTTTTAGGGACTACTTGGCAATTAGGCCCTCTCTTGAACAGTTATGTAACACAAGCTTGACCCCAGGAGAGAAGTGGCTGAAGCTTTTCAAAGAAGGGCCTGAACTGACTACACTCTATCCGGTAATTGCTAGGGTTTTATCTATACCGCCCTCAAAACCATTTGCAGAAAGAGTTTTTTCATTTGTGAAAGGTAAATGGACAGATGTGCGAAACCGATGTAGTGTGGACTTGTTAAAAGCTGAACTAATGATGAGCACAAACAATCAAACCAAAAACCACCTCCAGAGGAAGCCTTAATAGGCAAAAATAGTAAAATGAAAAAAAAGGCTTCCACCACAGCAAAAAGTTCACTGAGAAATTCTGTTAAAATGTAGGCTTTAATAAAATGAAAAAATAAAAAGCACAAATTGTGCTGTTCAAGTTGCAGGTCAAACAGGATAAGCGATTTCAGTTAAAAAACCTTCTTCAGATCCTAGTGTGTAGACCTGACTTACTGCTGTTAAATAAGGATCACGGACATCAAAGGAGTCAGTGCTGTAGGTCATCATGCATCTGACACTGTTGCTGTTCCCACCTTTCTTCACATCACTCTGCTTCTGTTTCGAAAGTAATCGGTTGCCCTTTGTTGTATCGAATGGACATTGCTTTGCCTTTACTCATGACTAATTGTTTTTCATTGTAGCCTCTTGAAGCAAAATTCTGTAAGAGTTTGTCTTGTTCCTGCAGAAAATCATCATTGTCAGTACAGAGCTTGGATATCCTGGTCACTTGATCATGATGATGTCCGTGAAACCATCAAGAAATTTTGGCCAGTCTTAACTGCTGACAGTAAAATTAAGAGAATTGTAGGGGAAACACCTAAGTTTGGTTATAAAAACAAGAAGAACTTAAAGGCTTTATTGTGCAACTAAGATGGAATACCTAATAAGCAGAGTACAGAAGGAAGAAATAGGTTAGGAACTTGGAAATGTGGCTTTTGCAAAGCTTGCAGCCACATTAAATGTTCTAACAGTTTTGTTCATCCGGTAACTAACAAATGCTATAAGTACTCTGGTTTTGCTAACTGCAACACCAAGAATGTTATATACATTGGCACTTGTAATTTGTGCCAAGCCTATTATGTAGGAAAGACCAATAGAAAGTTTAAGGAACGAATACTTCGCCACCTGTTAGACATCAAGAATAAACTGGTAACCAATGCCCTATATGGACATGTGTCTGAAAATCCAGGGCATTCATTTAGCTTTATGGTTATCTCAACTGTGACTACTAACCTCCGTGGAGGAGACATTGTCAACAAAACTGAAAAGGAAGAAAGCAAATGGATCATGAACCTCAGAGCTAATTTATTTCCAGGGCTCAACAGAGTAGTTCCTATTGAACCTATTTTGAAAGAGAGAAGCCTAAATAAGAAATGAAATGGAGGCTTAAGGAAGTCGTGCATCTGATTGCTGTATGTGATTGGTTGAGCAATTAAGGATCTTTATTTAACGGCAGTAAGTCAGGTCTACACACTAGGATCTGAAGAAGGTTTTTTAACTGAAAGCGCTTATCCTGTTTGACCTGCAACTTGAACAGCACAATTTGTGCTTTTTATTTTTTCATTTTGTAAAAGCCTACATTTTAACAGAATTTCTCAGTGAACTTTTTGCTGTGGTGGAAGCCTTTTTTTTCATTTAACTAATGATGAGTGTAAATTACCGGATGAAATGTTGTGACTTTTACTCAAATATTGTTTCAAATCTGGCCCTTCTGCAAGCCATAAAATCACATTCAAAATACACTTTAAAAAAAAAGTGATTTATTGTACTAGTGTGCGGTATAAAGTACTAGGGTGCAGTTCGTAATTTTGTGTTTTTCTTTGTTTAGCATTAATTTGCTAGGGTGCATATGTAGTACTAGGGTATGTAGTTTTGTTTGTTCTTTGCTTTAGCTTTAATTGACAATAAAAAGTCTTAATTTTATACTTGGCTTGTATGTGGTATGTAGATTTTTTTTTAAGTTTCCTTTCTGAATAGCAATGGTTGGTTTATGAATTTTACTTTTTAAATAAACAAGTGTCTGTTTAATGAGTAGTGTGTTTTTAATTCCTTTAAAGTTTATTTATTGTTACAACTGATTAGTGTGTGGGCAGTAATAGTTCACTTCATTTAAATGGTTTGAGTTTTCAGTATGCTGTAATGTCACAATGTTGCATCCATAACTAATACTGCATCTCCTTTAACAACTCTGGTGATGTCGTGGTGGGCGTGTGGCCAGTGTCATGTTGGCCACACCTCTATCCTGTTGACCACACCCCCATGTCCCACTTTACCCTTGTTAAAAGGTGGCAACCCTGGGACCACTGGGGGCAGGAGGTAATAGGGGGCAGGGTGGGGAGCGAAGCAGGTAGAGACCCTGTTAGTTGCTCTTATGAGGGGGCTGGAAACAATCAGGTAACAGAGTTAATTGATGAATGAACATATGATAGTGACAAGGGTGATTGTAGTTTTAAAAAATGGTGCCTGCCACACATAATATTTATTAACTTTGGGATTGTCTTAAGGTAATAAACAGGGAAGGGGGAGGGGAGAATAAGTGTGTGAGCAGGCAGTTCTTTCTACTGCTGCTAATGAGCCAAAGCAAAGACAAGTTAGTGTTTGAGAAACAATCACAATTGACCAAGGACTGCTCTGAAACTGTAAGTCATTTCTTAACCATGTTCAGGTGGAAAAACAGGATAACTTTGTATCAGTAGGCCACTGTGGTCTCAGTTTAAATTAACAAACACACAGTATTGATCAGATTATGGATACTATCTGCTAACAGAAGGGAATAAGAGAGAAAGTGGAAGATGAGTGTGTGTGTGTGGGGGGGTGGCTGCTTACAAGCCAAAGCAGAGTGCTCTCCAGGGGAAAATGAATATTGGCTCAAACAGGTAGACACATACTCAAAGTTAACTTTAGTTGTTTGCAGACAGTTCAGACCTGGACTGCGCTTTTCTTATAAGAATGATAAAGGTGGTACCGCAGTTGAATACTTAAGAGTGGTGTTAGGTTCAAAGTTAACTTTAGTTGTTTGCAGACAGTTCAGACCCGGACTGTGCTTTTCTTATAAGAATGATAAAGGTGGTACCGCAGTTGAATACTTAAGAGTGGTGTTAGGTTCAAAGTTAACTTTAGTTGTTTGCAGACAGTTCAGACCCGGACTGCACTTTTCTTATAAGAATGATAAAGGTGGTACCGCAGTTGAATACTTAAGAGTGGTGTTAGGTTCAAAGTTAACTTTAGTTGTTTGCAGACAGTTTTATATATATATATATATATATATATATATGACTGTCTATGTGTATATATATATGTGTATATCCATGACTCTGTGTGTGTGTGTATACATATATATATATATATATATATATATATATATATATATATGTGCATATATGTGTAGATATCATTATGTGTCGTTTATATACCTATATATATGTATAACTGTCCAAGGTTCTGTAGACATACAAAGCTATGAATATATATCACACATATATTTATCTGTATGTGGGGTGCATACAAACATCTTGTCCACACTCTTGTAACTCTCTTTACTTCACAGCTGAACTGTTCTGCCTTGCTGCAACACAGACAGTTGTCACATGTAAACACAGACTAACATTAGGGGGGTATATATGGTGACAGATTTTAGATAAGCATATTATACTGCTATGGCAGTTGGGCATGCTATGCTGCACTTTAACGTGACTGTTCTGCAGGTGGTGTGCTCTCACACCCATGTATCTATCATGGCAGTATTAATACCACCACCAGCCGTTGGCCACAGTAATGTACAGAACACGGATATCATGGGTCACATCTTTGCTATTCACTGCTGATCTGCATAGTTGACAGGCATGTCCTACTGCCCACAGGGACAGACACTATTGTCGAGAGCAGTTGTTGAGCAGAACATCATTAAAGGAACAACTATTGATGGCACATATAAGTAATTTCACATTATATATCCTATTATTCTATGCCATATACTACATGCAAGTAAATACATACATTTTTCACATACCTTTTATTTTTTTCTGCTGTAACAAATCCCTGAGCTTTGTTACTTGTTTTTAATTTATGTTTTTTTTTTTCTTTTTCTCTCTCTTTCTCTCAGTCTGTCCAGTAGAGTGATTGAGCTGGTTTGAATAGATTGCAGCATGCTTTTGTAGGTATTGCACATGATCAGGTGTTTGCCTCTGCACCAGTCAGTGTCCACCAGTTGCTAATTGCATGTAGCCTTCTGTGTAGTACTTCAGATAACCACTGTCATGGCAACCCAGTACTATAAAATGCTGACTTCTGTGGACGTTGTCCCTTCACCTTTCCAGTATGGAGGACATCCTTCCTGTGTGTGGACATCAGTGTTACAGACAGCAGGTAGCAATACCTCTTACAGCAGAACCTGCAGACACAGGCCAAATACACATTTGGGTAAGGTTCCAGACCTACAGACAGCATGAGTTGTGTTGTTGTGTGCATTGCATCTTGCTGGTCTTACAGGGTTTCTGTGTACATGGTACTTTTGCATGGAATGTTGTCTGTCTGCATAGCTCTCAACTGTGGGCCTATCCATATGATAGCCAGAGGATTGGCTGTTAGGTTTTGTCTGTGCACCACACAGGTATTGTCCCAGATATATCAGTGGCATTCTGTCTGTTGAGTGCTATCGGTACATGGCTACATCCATTTGTATTTCAATGTCGTATTCCTGCATAAGGGTATGCTGCAACAAATCCTGTAACACCAGCAATTTCCAGGGTATGTAACAGCAATAATGCAAATATGGCCCTGTGTTCCTGCCTCTGTCCTCCACATATATGCCAGTCTTTGTCCTGCTGTGATACAGAAAGGGGTTGTTAGGTAATGGCCTATCATTATTTCCTGCTAGCATTACTGCTATCATCCCAGTCATGTCATGGGCTCCCATGCCAACTGTTGGGCAAAGTCCATATATATATGGGGCAAAAGCTGGATAACACATATGTGCCCTTGTACATTCCAGAGGTCAGTGTGTGGTACACAGTGTTCCTTGCCCTTGTGCAGCCTTTTATGGGGGGGGGGGGGGTTCAATGCCATTAACCTAGGCTGTGACACCTTTTCAGGGATATAAGTGTTAAGACACATTGAGGTGTAAGGGTGTACACTTTCATACATTCCTCCATGGGAACAGTGGTGGGCTACAGCTTACAGTGTTACACAAAGTTTAGTCATTCAGTGTGATAGTGAGATGTTAGGTTAAGCAATATGTACAAGATACTGTGACATCACCACAAGTGCTACATTTCCCCCTAGGGCTTGACTACAGGGTGTAATTGGAGGCTACTGAACTATATCTGTAATTGTTGATTGTTTCTTATCTTGAAGGCAAATTCTGTGTATACTGTTGTACTAACTGAAGGCCTAGGCCTGGACAGCATAGTATGGTATATATCCACATTGCTTGCATCTACTGTTTTGTGTGGGCCTTGCATTCATCACTGATTACATATTTCAAAATGTATGTGGTGTAAGTGCTGCTATACATTATTGTATAGTACACAAATAAAGGTTTTCTGTGTATGCATACCTGTGTGTCATGTCATGTCCCTTGAATTGTGGGTGGGTATATGTTTAATGTAAGTATTCTCATTTGTGGGAATGGTTGCCACACTACACATTTCACAGGTGCCAGTTACAGGACTTGTGACTGAGGGATATACTTTGCACCAAGTACTTCCACACTACTTCTACATATGTATGGCTACTAATACCTTTTGTCTGTGTATATGTGTATGTACCTATATATATATATATATATATATATATATATATATATATATATATATATATATATATATATATATATATATATCTCATATAGCTATATCTATATATATGTATCTATATATATATATATATATATATGAGCATATTTATCTATCTATATACAATTGATGTTATATGATTATTTGTGAGTCATAGATATATATATATATATATATATATATATATATATACATATAGCTGTCTATCTGTCTACATTTACAGATATATATCTGTCCATATGTCCATGCATGTTCGGCTCATATTTTGGCCTATAACTCATTCTCTTGGCAATTGACATGGATGATCACAGCACTGAAGTCAGTAACTAGTGCCGACACTTTTGTGTTTCAGACTTCATCTCCTATATATGTGTTCTAATACATATAACTGTGTAACTAGCAACATTTTAAGTGTATTAGAGCAGTAGTTGAAATATATCCCTATTTGTACCCACATTGTGGCACACTTTGTCCAGACTTCTTGCATTAACAGGTTGTGTGGTATGATATTACTACATTTCCTGTACTATTGACTGATTGTGCTGGATGATATGTTTGTGAAAACATCAGGGTTATGTATATCTGCCATGGTTTAGTGGTAAATCACTTTGTGTATGGAGTGCAGGGTCCTGGGTTTGAGACTTGCAGAGGTAGTTTATTTTGTTGCTGGGCAGAACACAACCCTTTGGATACAGAGTGAATAAGGCACTTTAAAGCAGTTGTAAGTGGGTTTGCATGGAGGTAAGCACTGCTAACTTCCAGTTACAGTTTCTTATACTCTGTGAGCTTTTAAATTGCTTAACCTGTGTAGGCATAGCTTACCCCCGTGCAAACAGGCTGAAACCTGCTTACTAATGCTTAAAAGCATTAGTTGGTAAAGCAAAGTTTGGTAAAACTACAATCCACTCTGCTACAGGCCCCATGAAGGCTCAGTGTCTCTCCAACCTAACACCACTCTTAAGTATTCAACTGCGGTGCCACCTTTAACATTCCTATAAGAAAAGTGCAGTCCGGGTCTGAATTGTCTGCAAACAGCTACAGTGAACTTTGAGTATGTGTCTAACTGTTTGAGCCAATCTACATTTTCCCCTGGACAGCACTGTGCTTTGGCTGTAAGCAGCCGCCCCCACCAACACACACATCTTCCACTTTCTCTTATTCCCTTCTCTTAGCAAATAGTATCCATAACTGATCAATACTGTGTGTTTGTTTATTTAAACTATACCACAGTAGCCTACTGATACAAGGTTATCCTGGTTTTCCACCTGAGAAATTAAGACAAGACTTACAGTTTCAAAGCAGTCCTTGGTCAATTGTGATTGTTCTTAACACATACTTTTCTTGCTTTGGCTCATTAGCAGCAGTACAAAGAACTGCCTGCTCACACCCTTGTTCTCCCCTCCCCTTCCTTGTTTATTACCTTAAGACAATCCCAGAGTTAATAAATATTACCTGTGGCAGGCACCATTTGTAAAACTACAATCCACTCTGCTACAGGCCCCATGAAGGCTCAGTGTCTCTCCAACCTAACACCACTCTTAAGTATTCAACTGCGGTGCCACCTTTAACATTCCTATAAGAAAAGTGCAGTCCGGGTCTGAACTGTCTGCAAACAGCTACAGTTAACTTTGAACCTAACACCACTCTTAAGTATTCAACTGCGGTGCCACCTTTAACATTCCTAAAAGAAAAGTGCAGTCCGGGTCTGAACTGTCTGCAAACAGCTACAGTTCATAGGTTCATAGGTAGGTAGGTACTAGGCTATTGGCCCAAGGGCCTACATGTAAGCCTAGCCAACAAGGTTCCCTGGCTTACGCTACCTAAGAAAGTTATTTTCCTATGCCACTGTTGAGCAGAAACACAGAAGTGATCCCAGGGAGCGAGTAGAGCATTCCTTACCTCCCATCCACTCAAGATTTTTCTTGAAGAGTGCTAATGAAGAACTTTGCATGACATAGATGGGTAGCCTGCTCCAAAGTATGGGAAATTCTCTGGGACAGGAATCCATCCCTCCAGCATGTCCTGTTTACTGTGGTGACAAGGTTTAGGTCCCTAGAGCGTGTAAGCTCGGAGGGATTGGGATTTCTTTAGGTGTAGCATGTCCAACAGCTCTGGGTATCACACAGCTTTATATGTTTGGCAGACATCACCTCGGCGGGTATGATATAGCCTCTGGTAACAACTCTTTGTACCCACTTGTCTTGAGTGATATTTAGCCAGGCTTCTGGATACAAAGCAATGTGACCCCCGACCGGCCCCAGAGTAATGCAGTCAGGCCCTACATCAGGAGGTCTGATAAGGCCGTCCCCGAAAGGAATCATGGCCTTGCTGGTATTGTGGACTGCCCCTGCCGCTAGGGTGACGCCTTCCATTTCCTCCTCCTCCTCTGCCTCTGAAGGAAGGTTCAACCAGTGTGTCCAGAAAGACCCTCTGGGACTTTTTGAACACATTTTACCACCCCTTTGACCTTTGGGGTATGGTCGAAAGGGAACCGTAAAATGTACTCCCATGGCAGAAAGTGTCCTTCACCTTAGAACCAAACAATGAGGAACCATTAAATGGGGCTTTGGTGAAAGTAGACTTGGAATGATTCCTCAAAATTACACAAGCGCATCCAGGAGTGACGCCTCAGGGCAACTCCTGAGCCCGCTGCTCTACTCGCTCCATCAGCCGTATAGGAGATGAGCTAAGTTAACTATAGAATTTAAGGTGGACAACTAAGCAGAAATCTTCTCAGGGACTTCCTCAGCACACGCACCTTGTATAGAATCTCCTAACTCCTTGAGGAGATCCCTCTGCAATCTCGCAAAGTGAGTGAGATAGTTCAACGATCGAAGGGTAAATGCCACTGAACTAAAGATATGCTTCCCAGATCTGTCCATCTGTCGAGAATCCTTGTTTGGCAGATGAACAGAGGAAGAAGTCTCCGCCAGCTCCTTCTTTGTGGCCGCCACCACCACCATGGCATCTACAGGAATGCCATTAGACAAAAACTCTTTACCAGGAGGGGCAGACAGAAACTTATTAGGTCTCCTGGGGATTGGCTCGACTGCATCAGGAGTATCCCCACACCTTTCGACTAACTAGATCCATCAGTTCATCAAAAGGTGGAGGCCAAGAGGCAGAAGGTTGAGACCCGAAAGCCTTCAGGTACACTGACTCCTCATCAGAAGGGTTGACAGTGGGCCAGTCGCACCTCTGCTTAATGATCTCCAGGATGTCCACGAAGGAGACATCAGAGGACGACTTGGGGGACCCTTCCGACTCCTCGAGGTCAGTGTCCGATGTCAAAGACTCATTCTGGGAGTCAATATGCTTCCTCTTACATATCCTCTTCCGGGGAGGCTCCTTGAAAGGACATCCCGGGGAGGTCTTGGAAGAGTGGGAGCCACAAGCCGATGGCTCCTGTGGCTGAGGGTCTCTGCTGTCTCCGGAGAGAGTAGGGGCTGAGAACAAAGTGGGTGCTCTCAGGGGGAGAGTGCTGGTACCACTGGTAGGAGCTGGAGAATGAGACAGCACGCTCCTCATCATCTCAAACGCCGACCTCTCCGGCTCCGAAAGCCTCCTCCGCTCCGAAGAGACAGAGGTTGACGTCGGAGCCAGAGCTGTTGGCTCCGAAGTGGATGCAGGGTCAGAGCTCACCCTGGTTGATGCACTGAGAAGAAGGCTCAGAACCGAAGATAATCAATTCCAATCCTCCCCGTCGGCACCAACAGGAGAGCTTCGGCCCCTGGACACGACAGAGGGCACCAAACATGTCGAAGCCAAAACCAGCTCCAAAGCAGCGACAAAGGGAGCTGGAACAGTACAGTTTTGTACCTACCATAAATGTAGATGTTCGAGTGTATACCCTGCTGCAGTCATCACACCCGGGCCACCCTGTCGTCAGGCGGTCCTGCAGCCGGCTGGAACCCCAAAGTCCTGGTCCGGCGCCGGCCGCCGCAGCCCCCTCCCTGACATCAGTGCACCAGGGGCACACAAGAGGCATCCAACGCCACTTTCTTCAGTCTTCCCTGCCCCAGATGTCAGGTGCCCCCCCAACAGATGGTCAGTAGATAGTACCAATAATAAAAGCTTAGCACAAACAAAACATCCCTCCAGCCATAAGCAAATACACTACAAAGGTTGTATCAAATTTTAAAGTATTGAAAGGTTTTAGTTAGGTCAGAGGGGATGGAGGGAGGGTAACCTGGACTGCAGCAGGGTGAACACTCGACCATCTACATTTATGGTAGGTACAAAACTGTACTATGTTCACCGTGTTACCCTACTGCAGTCATCACACTTGGGTAGAATCCCAAAGCTAAGGATGGGTGGAGGAGTCATAGAGGGTTAGAGGAGGCTAGAAGGCCCCGCAGAACTGCAGTGGCGAATCCAGCTCTAGTCTTAGAGTAAAGTGGTAAGTGATAGTGTTTGGTAAAGGTGTGTACTGAACTCCAAGTTGCAGCTTCCAAAATCTCCTTGGTTGGAAGCCCCATGAGGAAGGCTGTAGATGTAGCTGTTGCCCTGGTAGAGTGCGGCCTAATGGTAGCAGGAACTGGTTTTCCATGATGGGTATAGCAAAAACGAATGCAATGTCCTATCCATTTGGAAATGGTTTGTTTTGAGATAGCCTTCCCTTGTGATGCAGTAGCATAGGATACAAAGAGCTGGTCAGATTTTCTGAAAGCCTTAGTTTTATCCAAGTAGTAACTAACTTTGAGTATGTGTCTAACTGTTTGAGCCAATCTTCATTTTCCCCTGGAGAGCACTGTGCTTTGGCTGTAAGCAGCCCCCCCCCCCCCACCACCACCACACACATCTTCCACTTTCTCTTATTCCCTTCTGTTAGCAAATAGTATCCATAGCTGATCAATACTGTGTGTTTGTTTATTTAAACTATACCACAACAGCCTACTGATACAAGGTTATCCTGGTTTTCCACCTGAGAAATTAAGACAAGACTTACAGTTTCAGAGCAGTCCTTGGTCAATTGTAATTGTTCTTAACACATACTTGTCTTGCTTTGTGATTGTTTCCAGCCCCTCATACAAGAACCTAACAGGGTCTCTACCGCTCGCTACCCACCCTGCCCCTATTCCTCCGCCCCAGTGGTCCCACCTTTATTGCACTCAAACCCCTCCCATCTTTCCAATAGCCAACCACAGCTATCCCATCACTACCTCCTCCATATTCCTCTACTATCACACCTCCTCAACTGACATGTACAAGCATACCTTTCCTTTGCTCACTACATGCACTCTCCTTGCATATCTTACATCCTACCAAAGCTCCATCATTCCCCACTCAACCACTACCACTGTACTACTACTCACACCACCACCCATGTCTCACCCATACTCAGCTCCCTCCCACCAGCTCAAGAACCATCCCTATGCACCCCCCACAAATTCTACCAACTATATTACTCAAACGTAAAGCATCCCTACAACTTAACATAGTAACCCTCCCACCATACCTATTACCCACAGAGAACAATCATAAAATTTCCCTTATAAACAAACACATTCAAAAACTGAGAAAACTAATAATCTCATGCATATCAAAACTAGCCCTAAGTGGAGACATCCACCCCAACCCTGGCCCTACCATCTTCAACCCCAATCCTCATAATCAGACTAGAAACCACAATTTCTCCCATATTACAGCCAATAGAAAGCCAAGTGACTTCCTTCTACTAAGCCTAAATATTAGAAGTATATCCAACAAAGTCCATGAACTCCATGCCACCATAAACTTATACTCCCCAGATATAGTCATCCTGACAGAAACCTGGCTAAAACTTCACATTACCAGTGAGCAAATACTCCCTACAGGTTACGGCATACTAAGAGTAGACCGGCTAAACAAAAAAGGAGGTGGTCTATCTATAATATTTAAACAACATCTAAACATCCAGATCTTAAAATCATCAGCTCCACAAATAGGCAATGAAGAAATAATATATACCAACCTAAAAATTAACCGAAACAAAACCATTAACATAATTGGATGCTACTTCCCACCTGGCCAAAACGTCCCTCCACTAGAAAACCTCCTCAGCTGGTCTACCCACCATCTCCCCCAAGAAACTATCATCTTAGGTGATTTCAATATTGACTGGCAATCCTGTTCTGGCATCAATCCAACCCATCATGTACACCTTCATGGCTTCACCCAACTAGTCCAGTCACCAACAAGGATAAATAAAAACTCCAGCAAGCACTCTACCCTGGATTGGATACTAGTCAGTAAGAACCCCCAGTCATATATAACAGGCTGCTTATCAGATAGCCTCAGTGATCACTCCCCAACATTCCTACTCAAAAAATACCTGTACCAAGCTAAACCTGTCATCTATCGTCAAATCGTAAAAAAATAAACTTTAACCCACTCACATTCATCTCATCCTCAAAGAATGTAACTGGCATGCTCTAAAGTACCTCAGTCTAGATGACGAGTTGAATCTTTTAATACTACCTTCCTGAACATCCTTAATTACCATGCCCCCATAAGATTTTCCAGAACCAAAGCACAACCCTCCCCATGGCTACAGAAAACCACTAAGTCAGAAATGAAAAACAGGGATAAAGCCTGGGAGCACTGGCAAAACCAAAACCCCTGCAGCTAGACAGAAATTCCTAGAACTACGCAATAGAGTCAAAAAGCTAATAAAACAGGACAAATTCCAATACTACCAGTCTGCCCTAGACTCCTCACAACACAGCCCCAAACAATTCTGGTCCTCCATAAACTCCATCCTCCACCCAGGTAAAGTCAGTACCCCTCCTCCTAACATCCCTCACTCCTCAGAAAATATTGCTACCTCATTCAACACACACTTCACCCAAACCATACTATCACTAGCTAAACAATACAACCCCCTCCCCTCCAACCCACACCTTCAACTAGTAATCTCACCACTGTCTTCTCTTTTTCTCCTGTACCTACCTCCAACATAAAAAAACTCTTAACTAAACTTAAACCCACCAAATTAGCAGCAGACAACCTCCCAAGTGAATACCTACAAATCGCAGCTGATGCTCTGGCCTACCCAGTATCCATCTTGATAACCAATCTCTGTCAGAAAGTTACGTTCCCACATTGTGGAAAGTCTCACATATAATTTCCCTCCACAAAGGCGGACCCTCTGCAGAACTAACCAATTACCGCCCCATAGCTATTCTCTCTCCACTCTCCAAAATACTAGAGAGATGCATACACTCTCAGGTCTCACACTACCTCCTTACTAACAACCTCCTTTCCAGTACTCAGCATGGTTTCCGACCAAGCCATAGCACCACCACTGCCTTACTCTCCTTTACAAACACTATCCTTCAGCATAAAAACAATGGCTATCTCTCCTCTGCTACTTTCCTAGACCTATCTAAAGCATTTGACATGGTCTCACACAAACAACTTATCTCTGTCCTCAATAACCTATCCTTCTCACAATCAGTCACCAACTGGTTTCAGAGTTACCTGTCTGACCGCCAACAATCCGTTGTATGGCAGAATGACATATCTCCCCAACTACCTGTCTCCATAGGGGTTCCCCAAGGATCCATCCTTGGACCCCTACTTTTCTCTGTTTACACCAATAATCTAGCCTCTGCCACCAAACATGGCACACTCATCCAATACGCAGATGACTCTACCATCATCTGCTCAGCCCAGTCCCTACCCAAACTGCAAAAAGTCACACAGGAAGCCTTTTCCTCTGTTGAAACATGGTTATCCGATGCCCAATTAATACTCAACCCAAACAAAACTAAACTACTCATCTTCCAACCCACCAAACATACTCAAAACAACTCTCACTTTAACATCACAGCAAAAGACAACACCACTATATACCCATCTGAACACACCAAATTGCTAGGAGTGGAAATAGACAATAAACTAAAATTTGACATTCACATGTCCATGACCATAAAAAAAGTCCACAAAAAATAGGAGCATTATACAGAAATAAACAATTTCTCACCAAAGCAGCAAAGATTTCAATAGCAAATTCCCACCTTATCTCCACCCTACTTTATGCCTCTCCAGTATATACCAACCTAAGGCAATGTGATCTAAACAAGCTAGAGACCTGCTACAACAAAATCGCAAAATTCGCCACAGGGGCATCCTACCGTAGTCACCACTGTCTCTCACTTGCTGAACTGGGCTGGCTTGAACTCCCTCACCTCCTTCAGTGGTATCAACTCTCACTCACCCACAAACTAGTAAACCATCCACTAAATGTCCCATCCCTCCAGAATCTACTCCAACCCTATCGCACCACCAGACCACTAAGATCCAGCAACAAAAATCACTTGCAGATCAATAAAGCCAATAACTCTGCTGGTGAAGCACTATTCTCTTGTGCCATAGCCAAATTATGGAACTCACTCCCACCCACAATCACCTCCGTACCATCATGCACCAACTTCAAAACTTTATTAAAAGCACCTAAAAACATGCTGGCTATGCCCTTGCAACTCCCACTCTAATATCATCCACCCCATCCAACTACTACCTTTCTTTCACCTCCACTAACTACCTTGATGATAGCAAGCTCAGATGCTCATAAGCCTAGTACTTATTATACAGCAGGAACTTCTCATTGTTACATTTGTTAATGCCTGTTATGTACTTCACAGATAAAGATTCTAGTTGTCTACTGATGTACTATGTTTTTCATCTATAAATATGTTGTAAGTAATTTCTATGTTAAATTGTTAATCACTATGTAATCCAATGTAACTACTGTCTGTTTATTTTACTGTGGAGCTTTTCTCCCCGGGCCTCCGCTGAAAATGGACCCATGTCCAGTCAGACACTCCCAGTCAACAAATTTAAATAAATAAAATAATAAATAAATAAAATAAATAAAAGTGCCTACTCCCACTTACCCCTGCACTAATTTCTGTAAAAGAAAAAAAAGGGGTGATAGGAAAGTGGTGAAAAAGGGGCACAAAGAGGGAAAGACAGTAGGCAAGATAGCTATGGATGTGCAGGAAGGGTGTAGGGAAGGTCCATAGCTGCCCATTTCTTCTACAGCAACAGCTGTGCATATGCAATGAATTTGGAGATACATTTGAACACTCCAACCCCTGGGAGAGGGGTGAGGACAACAATAATATGTTGTGATGCCAGTTAGACCAGATTACATGTGTCCAGTGGACATGTGTGCAAAATGGACAGCTATGTATGAGGTGGTATATGACACATGGGGGTAAACACCTTGGATGGGGAGGGGTATTTGGAAGTCACAAGCCCGTGAGCCCCCAAATAGAAACAGTGGGACTGAGGCCCCCACCCATGGGCAGTCACGGCCCCAATGGTGGCTGTGCTGGGGGCTGTGTAGGAGGGGAAGGCTCACCCTCTAATTGCGCCACTCAGCCCTCAAGCTGGTGTAGCTGGTTTTGAAACTCCATATCGAGCTTCCTATGCATCACGGCCCAGACTTGATGATGGGTGACATGTTCCTTTCTGTGCCCACTCCCGGGGGGGTGAGCCCCATCCCCTGCGGTGGTTCCACCCGAAGGTGGCGCAGAGCCAACATAGGAGGAGGAGGTCCCAGGCTGGGCCCCAGATGTGCTGGTGCCTGGTGCCATGGCCAGCTGAGGTAGGACAGGTGGGTCTGCTGGAACCGGCCTTCCCATATGAGCTGTGTTGTAGCAGGTTTAAGACAGATATGAGTTAATAATAGTCAACAGCATTCAGGATTAGTTATAACAGCATGCATAGGTATTCCCATTAACCCAAAACACCAGATTTACAACAGTTGCAGAGCAAGCAGAACACATGCATATATGGAACAACAGTGGCCATTACAACAGCATGCAGGTTTCATTGATGGCAACAGGCAACCAATATGGGTATATTTTAACATGGCACATGCATAGAAACAAATGTGAATATTTATAAACCATTAGGAAGTATGTCCCAACATAAGTTTGGAGTGTATACATACTGCTTGAGGTGTGTCTTTGGGTTATTTTTGCACATATGGTAGGGGAGAGAGTTCAATTAACAACTAATATATTCTTGTAGTTTTCACAACATTCTTAGTCACTGCAGTGATCTGTCCCTTACATGTATTATTACACTACCCAATGGCCTTACATTGTACACTGGTATGTTTATAGATTATATATGTGACCTCTGTATTACATACAGGCATGACAAGATGCAGGTGTTAATGCACCATATGTTGAGAATTGCTCTCATACCCTTTAGGTGAGGTGCTAGAATGACAGGTTTGTTTTCATATTCATTATTTGAGTATGTACACATCTGACTATCAGCTGCCTATATTTCTTGGATCATCACACTGATTTTTCAGGGGAACAGGGTAACAGGCTGGTGATGTGGGCCATTTATCTGGACAGATTGGAACAGTTGTGGGGTATGAATATGCATACAACTTTCTATTTGAACTTTCTAGCAAATTTTGTACAGTTGGGTGTAATTATGCATACAGCTTTCTATCTGAACATTGTAACAAAATCTGTACAGCTGTGGGGTATGATTATCCATACAACTTACTAGCACTCCCGGGATTCAAACCCCTGCTGTGCATGACAAAAAAAATTACAGTTAACATCACAGTACACTGTGCTATCAGGGAATTGATGTGAAGCTTTCTATTGTTTTCTGTGTAAGTCTCACTCACTTGTACAATATGACTGACCTCTTGGCACTTCCAACATTGTTATACAGAACTTCATACACATTTTATCTGCATACCACAGTGTGGGTAACAATGCTTAATACAACAGTACTATTTATAGTATGCAACAGTTCAACAACATATGAAAGAAGAGTAAACAGAAGCACTCCAGGGATTATACCTTTATTCACGGAATATTACACATTTATTTCTATTGGTACGACACTTTCTAAGGCTCTTACATTTATTTGTTATGACAGTATGACAGTACATGCTGAATAATTACTAACCTGCCTCGCGATGCAGCCTTTGAAACCTAGCATCATGGGCTTGTTGGTTCGCAGCCCGCTCATCTGCAGCTGTCAGAGAAATACAGTGATATTTAGCCATACCTATCCATAGTATACACAAGCTAGGCAATTATTAACTACTTAGTAGAATGGGTACTTACTCAGTACTGGGGCATTAGACATCCGCCGAGACTCCTGGATCCACTGCTCCAATACATCCCCCTCCACCACTTCAGGTCAGCATGGTGGTGCCTGACCTGCTCACCAGTCCGGGGGATACCTGTGGCACTGGTGAGGTCATGGGTGAGACTGTCCCAGGCCTCCTTTTTATACTGTGATCCCTGGTACTGGCCCTGCAGTAGTCTCTGCTCATGGTGTTTTACCAGGAGCCATACCATGATTTTTGACTCATGGATGCCCCAGCGCTGCACTCTAAATAGAGTGCTTTCACCCACACCAGCCATTCTGCCTGCAGTAGGGAGCTACAACCAGTTATGGGAAGTATTCCAGCCTGTGGGGTTTAAATACGGCCAAATTCCTGCACTTTCCGTGATTGTCCAGTTTTTAAAAGGCTAAGCTATGGGCACACCTGCTTACCTAAGGTTGGCAGTACTTAAGGAGGTATACCAACAGGCAGATTGAAGTGGCTGCCCTACACATTGCTTACACTTAACAAACTAAGCTGTTCAGTGGTTAGCATTGCTTAACAGTTACTTAGCATTATATTTGGCAGTGATTTATTATTCATTACAGGTTATATATGTGACTTGTAGTCATTATTCAAGTATACATACACTGTATGGGGTCCTGGGGACTTCCACAATTTACTACAATAACATCTCACATCTGTGCTTACTGCAGTACTCCAGTTCACATATTTATAAACTGCGGTGATGTGCTCTTGCTGGCGTTGTCGCCCCTCACAGTTAGGTTGCGTTGCCCGTTCGATTCTCAGTTAAAGCTGGCTGTGTGTGACATGCGTGATAGGCGTTTCATTGTGTGAGGGTTGTGCGTTAGGCCGGCAAGCCAGCATGTAAACTCTACTGCCAATCGTTCATTTGTATGACCCCGAGTCCGCTGCCGGAAAAAAAAAGAGCTGGGTATACAACATAAGGCTGTATAGAAAGTCCTTTTACATGTTCAGCTTGTTTTCTATGGAGAGGTTTGTTTCTTAAAACCTTATTCCTTTGTACTGTTGTGCTGGCTTAGTGGTTAAGTACTGTGACTGTAGTGTACATGGTGCTGAGTTTGAGCCTTGCAGAAGCTGTTATTTTTTTGCTGGGCAGAACACGGGCCATTGGGTACAGAGTGATTAAGGCACTTTAAAGCAGTTCTAAGCGGGTGTGCGTGGAGCTAAGCAATGCTTACCTGTGGTTACAGTTTCTTACACTCAGTTAACTTCTACTTTTCTGAATCTGTGTAGGCAATGCTTACCCCCACGCAAACGCACTTAAACACGCTTACTAGTGCTTATATATGCTTACTACTGCTTATTTGTGCTTAAACCTGCTTACTAGTGCCTTATTCATTATGACACTGACACTTCACATGTGCATTTAATGCAGTACTCCAGTACACATTTCAATGTTATTTAGCAGGTTATACAGCACAAAAAATTTTCATATACAGATTTCACATGCAAAATGGAATGTGCTGCAGTGGGACTCAAACTGGGAATGCCTGCTCGTTAGGTGGATGCTCTGCCCACTACACTATTGCTGGGCTGCTTCATTTGCATATATCTTCCTTGTTATCCTCTTTAGCCTTTTAAGCTACTTTAACCGAAGCTAATCAATGGGCAAACCCACACACCTACAGTTAGCTTTAATCGGTGTTTTAAAAAAATAATAAAAGGGTTTCTTTATTTACTTTTTCAGTACTGTTGCTGTTGCACACATGGGAAACTGTTGGTGGGGATATGCGGACACCTATGAGCGATCTCGCTCATCTCTTAACACTTTCTGCTTTTCTACATTGCAGGGGTGTGTTTATTCTGAGAGCTCTGCTCTTAGACATGCCCCCTGCACTCGTACATGCTCTGTCTAATCCTGGGAGCTCAGGCAACGCACCTTCATTAATATGCATGGCGCACTGCCATCCTGCTCCTAAACGGGCGCTTCCGTGCAGGACTAAACTAGTCCTGCATGAACTAGTCCTGCATGGAAGATTAGTGAATCTGGGGGATTTATGTGTAATTGTAAATACTGTATTACTGTACTAATTTTTTAATACCGTGCGTAATTGTAGACACTGTATTATACAATTGTAAAATACTGTATTACTATACTACATCATTAATGTTGTATTTAGGTTCATAGGTTCATACTAGGCTATCTGCCCTAGGGCATTTATAAGCCTAGCCAGAGTGTGTTTGGCTTTCACCACCCATTTTAAATTAATTTTGCTATGCCCTTTTTCGAGGTTAGTATACTGTGCCTCTGTCCAACAGTGACACAGAAGTGATACCCGGGGTAAACCTACGATCTCCCATCCACTCATCAAGATTCCTCTTGAAGAGAGTCAATGAGGGACTCTGCCTAACCTGAACTGGGATTTTATTCCAGAGTGAATGGAGCCTCTGGGTTATGAATCTGTCCCTCCAGCATGTCCTATTTACTTCAGTGCTGAGGTTCAAGTCTCTCGAGCATATAGCTGGATGGGATTTGGATTTTCTGAGGTGCAGCATGTCCATTAATTCTGGGTTGGACATGGCTTTATACATCAGGCACTGATTGCCTCTGAGCAGGCGGTATGCCACTGAGTAGAGCTGGAGTTTCTTTAACCGGGCAGCATATGGCATCTGTTTGAGCCCTTTGATCCTCTTGGTGAGGTACTTTTGGGGTCTTTCCAGTTGCTGCAGGTGTCTGGTAAGGTACATCCCAAAAGGGGCATTGTACTCAATTATGGACCTGATGAGGGATGAGTAAAAAGGCACGATGACCTCCCCTGATCTAGATGTGAATCCCTTCATGAGTAGGTGGGCTATATAAAATGTTTTTCTAAACCACATTGGCCACGTGGTTGTCAAATGAGAGATTGCTATCAACTTTTGTTCCCAGGTCCCTAATTACTTCTTCTGTACTTAATGGAGTATCACCTATGTGGTAATTTGTGGGGACTTTATTTTTGCCAAAGGGGATGACTATACACTTTTTGGCGTTTAGCTTGAGGCCATGGCTCTGGCACCAGTTGTCTGTTTCTATGACGCCCTTTTGCAGGATGCTTGTGTCGGCTGGAGAGTCGATTATGGCACCCAGTTTGCAGTCATCTGCGAACTTGGTCAGCCACAGTCCTTCCATGTTTGCCTGTACCTCCGAGAAATATATACCGAACAAGAGAGGTCCCAGGACTGAGCCTTGTGGGATGCCACTTGTAACTGGTTTGGAGTCTGACATGGCTCCAGCAATTCTAACCATGTGGGTTCTGTCCTTGAGCCAGTTTGCAACCCATCTAGTGACATAGGGGTTTATATTTAAGCTGGTGAGCTTATCTATAATGCCCGAGTGGGGTATTGTATCGAAGGCTTTTGCGAGGTCCAGGTAGGCTGTGTGGACCACCTTCCCCTCATCAATGGCCTTGGTGGCTGTTTCAAAGAAATCGACCAGGTTAAGAGGCAGGATGTGCCCTTAACAAAGCCAAACTGGGTAGGATCCAGTGTCTGTAGGTCCCCAATATCTTTATTTATGAGGTCCATGATGATCCTTTCCATAGCTTTGCAGACCAAGCTAGTCAGGCTTATGGGGCGATAGTTTCCAGGATCAGTTGAGGCACCACCTTTGTGGAGAGGGACCACTGTTGCTGTACGCCACTCTTTGGGTACATATCCTGTAGTAAGGCTGAGATTGAACAGTAGTTTTATGTTTGGGTTTAGCTCTTCTTGGAGTTCATGTAGGACGCAGCCCTGGACACCGTCTGGTCCCACTGATGCTGTGTTTTTTGCTTTGGAGAGGGTGGCTCTTACCTGAGCATCTGAGATGTCAAGGGGGCAGCACTCTGCTGGGATAGATATTTGCCCTTTTGGTGGGGAGAAGTTTGTGCTGAACCTGTCAGCTAGGATGTTGGCAATGTCTGTGGGTTTGGTGTATTTTTTGTCATTTTGGACTAATTCTGAGCATATCTGGGAATCCCCACCCAAGTTCCTAACACAACTAAAGAAATCCTTGTGATTATCCTTAGTGTCCTGTGCAATTTTTCTCTCGAAGCTGGCCTTAGACGATTTTATGAGTGCCCGTAGTTTTTTGCTAATACTGATCAGAGATGCCTTCCCTTTTTGGGATTTTGCTCTATCATGTAGTAGCTTCCTCCTTCTATTGTATAGTTTGTTTATGGCTGGGGTCCACCAGACAGGACGTCTGCCTTTGGAGGATTGGGTCTTGGTTTTATTTGGGATTGCATGATCCATGCATTCCTGAAGGTGTTCATTGAATGCGTTTATAAAGGATTCTGCGGTCTGGGCCATATTTTCCACAGGCCTGGGGACTTTGAAGGATTCCACCTCGGGTTTGAGGAGTGTGAAATTTGCTTTAGAGAAGTTTTTCACTGTGGTTTTCTCGGCAGGGGGTGGGGTCAGGATGTGAATATCCAGTGAGATTAGTTTATGGTCTGATCTTACCAGTGAGGGATACACTTCTGGTCTGGAGCATAGAGTCCCCATGTTGGTGATGATCAGGTCCAGTATGTTTTCCCCTCTTGTTGGAGTGGTAACAAGTTGTTCCACAGCATTTGAGTTTATAAATTCTATGAACCTTTGGACTAGGGTGTTGGAGCTAGAGTAATGCTCCCAGTCTATGTTTGGGTAGTTGAAGTCGCCCAATATAATGGTGTTTGGAGAGACCTTCATATTTTCCAGTGTTTTCAGGAAGGCCAAGTGGGGTTCCTGGGTTTGGGAGGGTGGTCTGTAGCAGGCTATAAACTGGAAGGCAGTTTTACCCACTGTTAGTTGCACATGGATAGTCTCTGATGCTTTGTGCTGTGCCACCAACCTGGAGGTGTGGGTATCTTTGACGAATATTCATACTCCCCCTCCTTTTGTGGTTCGGCCCAAGTTTTGAGGCCGAAAAGCATGGTATGAGGTATAACCTGGTAGTGCTGGGGTGCTCTCGGGAGCCTTGAACCAGGTTTCTGTTACTACACAGATATCGATGTTCTCCATGCTAAGGAGAGTTTCGAGTGCGTGCATCTTGAGGTTTAGACTTCTGGCATTGAGTAGCATTACACTCAGTTTCTTATCCCTTGTGATACCTATGGAGGTGGGTTTGTCTTTTGAGCCTTGCCTAAAAAAGGCACTATGGGGGTAGCAAGAGCCTTTGCCAATATCTGAAAGCCCAGGGGTGACAGGTGCAAGCCATCCCTAGTGAAGCATCGTGGCTTGTCAAGCATGTCATCCCAGGCTGACAGGCATTGGATCCCCCTTGAATGACACCAATACTTAAGCCAATTGTTGAAATTGATCATCTTGTCTTCATATTGTGGCATCATTCTTGGTGAGGGTAAGATGCTACTCAAGGTCAAGGTCATACCGGCCTGGGCTACATGCTCAGAGAGCTCCTCTATGTCTCTTTTCATGTAGTCCAGGGAGGTACATCTCAGGTCATTCACACTAGCATGGACAATGATCGAGTCATACTTGTACTTGCCTTGGAGTGACCTGAGTGCGTGTGTTATGTGGCGGATCCTAGCGCCCGACAGGCAGCTCACCATGACCTTCTCCTTGTTCAGCCCGGTGAGCAGGACATCAGTGTGCCTGACGATAGAGTCACCTATTACAAATGTATCAGGTGTGTTGTTTAGCCTTAAGGGCTGTGACTGTTTGGCACATTGGTTTTGTGAGCTATGTGTTGCACGTGTTTTGTTTTGGGGTAGCGGTTGCTTGGGTGTCTGCTTTGGAGGTCCCTGCTGCTTAGGCAGATTTTTATTTAGAGCCTCAGTATGTTTTGTGTGTTTATGTGTTTGGTTTGCTGTCGTGGTAGGTCTATGTGAGACTGGAATTGTAGTGAGTGTGGTTTCCTTTTCCTCCTGACTGGTTACGCCAGTACTGAGTTGAGACATCCCGCCCCACCCCAACAAAAAGCAACCCACGCTGCTGAATCCCTACAAATGCTTTCTACGAGCACCTCACCAAAGGCAAGCTACCATCTGGTGGACCCCAGCCATAAACAAACTTTACAGACATCTCTGATCAATACCAGTAAAAAACTACGATCACATAAAATCATTACTGGCAGACAGGTTCAGTGAAAATTTCTCCCTCCTCCCCCCCAAGGAGAAATATCGATAATGCACCAAAAGAGTGTGGCGGACAACTGTGGTCCCCTCCCACAAAGTGGCTTCTTCTCTGGACCCTGGTAATACTTCCCCATAAGCCTTAACAAGATTGGATCCTACCACCCGGCTTTGTCACTCCAAGCCAGTCAAGCGGTGTCCCACAGGGTTCAGTCCTAACTCCAGCTCTATTCAGTCGAAGCATACCGCTCAGACTCCTATGCTGTGGAAACAGAATCCCATCCATGTCAGACATGGCACCGCTGCTGGCTCTGTTCAAGAAGAATTGACCAGTGGATGGGAGATCGTGAGGTTTACCCCCATCTCATCTCTCTGTCACTGTGGGACAGAGGGACGTTCAAACTAATAAGGGGTGGTATCTTCAACCAAGGGGTGGGGTGGTAAAAGCTAGGCTACTCTGGCTTAAATGCCCTCTAGGCAGATTGAGAGAGCTTAGCCTCCAGTTTGGCTATATGGTTGCATCTCTCACATGTGTTGGAATTTGTTGGGAGGAGGAGAGGGTTGTCTGCGTACATGAGGCAGTTGTAACATTGCCTCAAGATTCCCAGATTCACCAGCTGGACCGGAGAGGAGATGGACAACTGACCTTTGGACATGCTAGAATAGTATTGGGAATTCCTTTATAATTGAAAAAAAGGGCCAATGGGGAACAAGGTACTCAAGGGGAGTTTGTGAGGGTGTAGTGCTTTTAATTTTTTAGTGCTGACTTGATGAGCAAGTGTCAGGTAACTTAAATGCAAAAATGACAAACAGTAACTTTCTTTCAAGTGAAACAAGGAAATAAGTACAGTAAGCAATGCAGATATCACTAGGGATCCACAGAAGCGCTGAAAAGCTGTGTTTTAGGTGGAATTAGCATTTCAGGGAAATAACAAGCAAACAAACAACAAGCATACAAACAAAGCTATATTCAGCAGACCTGGATCTAGTCTAGGCTACAGCAAACAAGGTGTACCAATTTCAGTAAGAAACAGTCCAATTATGCAGGCCCTATAAGCCTTTAATCAGAAATTCCCAGCTCAGAAGGGCAGAGTCCAGCCTCTCCTCCCACAAGAGTGCAGACCACAAACCTTCTTAATGTGAAATAACTGGCCTGAAGCCCAAGTGCTTAAACCAGAACTAATACACTTTTAGAATAACAGACACTGAGCCCTCAAGTCAGCAGTTCCCAACTTAGAAGGATGTAAGCTACCTGTCCTGCCACCACAGTGCAGGCCACAAACCTTCCTAATGTAAAACAACTGGTCTGAAGCCCAAGTGCTTAAACCAAAAGACTTAGAATAATAGCTACACTTTAATCAAGTTACTACCAAGCAGTAATAAATACAATTGAATAGTTTAAAGAATGCCTGGATTAGTGCTCAAGTTATACAAACAAAGCTAGATTCAGCAGGCCTGGATCTAGTCTATGCTACAGCAAACAAGGTGTACCAATTTCAGTAAGAAGCAGTTCAAATATGCAGCCTTTAACCAGAAATTCCCAGCTCAGAAGGGCAGAGTCCAGCCTCTCCTCCCACAAGAGTGCAGACCATGAACCCTCTTAATGTAAAATAACTGGCCTGAAGCCCAAGTGCTTAAACCAGAATTAATACACTTTTAGAATAACAGACACTGAGCCCTCAATCAGCAGTTCCCAACTTAGAAGGATGTAAGCTACCTGTTCTGCCACTACAGTGCAGACCACAAACCTTCTTAATGTAAAACAACTGGTCTGAAGCCCAAGTGCTTAAACTAAAAGGCTTAGAATGAGTTACACCAAGCAGTAATAAATACAATTGAGTACTTTTAAGATGACGCAAAAGCAAAATAAAGTAGGAAAAACACAAATACAGTAAAAGCAGATACATTTTTTTTAAGTGGAAAGAGAGAAAGGAAAGAGAAAGGAGTAGCAGAAACTAAGCTGATTGGCCTTCTCAAATGTTCTCCCTGTACTGGGTAGAATGAGGTAATGACACTAGACTGGGAGGAGGGTCCCAGATCAAATTTACACTAGGGGTGGGCAACTGCAAAGCCACCAACTATAAAAACACTATACCAACAGGGAGGGAGGGTGGGAAACAAACTGCAGAAATGTTTCTCACAGCTGAAAAGCAGCAGTGAGCCTTTAAACAGCTAAAGGAGCCTCTAGAAAAAATAGTTTAACTGCAACAAGTTATCAGAAACAAACAACCCAACAGATGCTTAATAAAAGTGGACAATTTCCAGTTAATACCTCACACACAGTGAAACTAGCTAGAAAAATACACAGTACACAAAGTGTTATAAATAACAAAGAAATAAAGAACAAAATAAACAAAAAACAGGATACTTAATGTTATATATTATAGCTCTGAGTTTCCTCAGTGTCCTTCCTTCGATCAGTTCAATGTGAAATGGCAGAACACTCACAACTGAACTTCTTAGGTAACAGAAAGTTGAAACCTGAGACAGCTTTTAAGAAAGAAATCTCAAAAGAACCAATGAGGTGCTTAGTCTAAGCTGTAGTCCAGGTGACTTCAGTCAGCCAATGACATCAAACAATTCTCTCTCACTGAAATGCCTGATGGCTTTGGCTAAACCAAGATGTCCCTGAATATGTGCTCAGACACACAGCCTCCACAAACACTAGGCCCAAATACAAGCCTGAATATGGAAGTGCTACAAACATCCCCACTACTTAGAACAAACTGCAGAAATGTTTCTCACAGCTGAAAAGCAGCAGTGAGCATTTCAACAGCTAAAGGAGCCTCTAGAAAAATAGTTTAACTGCAACAAGTTATCAGAAACAAACAACCCAACAGATGCTTAATAAAACTGTACAATTTCCAGTTAATACCTCACACACAGTGAAACTAGCTAGAAAAATACACAGTACACAACGTGCTATAAATAACAAAGAAATAAAGAACAAAAGAAACAAAAAACAGGATACTTAATGTTATATATTATAGCTCTGAGTTCCTCAGTGTCCTTCCTTCGATCAGCTCAATGTGAAATGGCATAACACTCACAAATTAACTTCTTAGGTAACAGAAAGTTGAAACCTGAGACAGCTTTTAAGAAAGAAATCTCAAAAGAACCAATGAGGTGCTTAGTCTAAGCTGTAGTCCAGGTGACTTCAGTCAGCCAATGACGTCAAACAATTCTCTCTCACTGAAATGCCTGATGGCTTTGGCTAAACCAAGATGTCCCTGAATATGTGCTCAGACACACAGCCTCCACAAACACTAGGCCCAAATACAAGCCTGAATATGGAAGTGCTACAAATATCCCCACTACTTAGAACAAACTGCAGAAATGTTTCTCACAGCTGAAAAGCAGCAGTGAGCCTTTAAACAGCTAAAGGAGCCTCTAGAAAAATAGTTTAACTGCAACAAGTTATCAGAAACAAACAACCCAACAGATGCTTAATAAAACTGGACAATTTCCAGTTAATACCTCACACACAGTGAAATTAGCTAGAAAAATACACAGTACACAAAGTGCTATAAATAACAAAGAAATAAAGAACAAAATAAACAAAAAACAGGATACTTAATGTTATATATTATAGCTTCGAGTTTCTTCAGTATCATTCCTTCAATCAGTTCAGTGTGGGAAAAAAAATAATTTTAAACACTGTATTACTGTACATTATTTATTTATTTGTTTTTTTATTTTATATTTGTTTACTGGGAGAGTCTGACTGGGTGGGGTTGTCCATTTTCAGATGAGGCCCAGGGAGAAGAGCTCCATACAGTATGATAATCCAACAAAATTGGCAGAGAACTACACTTAAGTATAAGTAGTACAAGTAAAGAAAACAGAAATATTCAATACATAGCTATGCATAACATCATTCATCAGATGACTAACTTAATGCATATACAAAGAACATTGGTATAGATTGTATTCCGTGGAATTATGTGTGTTTGAAATTATAGGAGAACACTATAGCAAGTCATAGTTATGTTTCTAGATAGAGGAATATTTTGGAGATAGAGTAGGCTTGAAGGAGTTAGTCCAGGTCTGAGCATGTACATTATTAACATTATTGCATTATTAATGTTATCCATAATTGTAAACACTGTATTACATTAATAATGCTGCATGTATTTGTAGGGACTGTCACCATATGTTAAATCTTAAAATGCCACCTTGCTGTATTTTATGTCAGTTGTTGTGGCATTACCATATATTATATTTGTTATTACCATCAAGCCCAGGTCATGGCTAGAAGGGTCTTTGGATCAGTTTATTTACCCTGTTAACAAACCAAAGAAATAAAATAAATATGTGAATTTGAATCACCTTGTCCTTATATGGGGCGTTAGCACATTTTGTACTGTTAATTGTCAAAGCTTTGTTTCTAATTGTTGAGCCAGCTCCTTATGCTTTTTTCCTGTATTTACCTTCCACTGCAATTATTTTGTCCCTAGTTACAGCCTTCAATCCATCCCACTATAGGAAATCTGAATTCAACATGTATTGGTTATTTTCCTTCAATACTTTCCCTATGGCCTCTGTCAATTTCTCTTTTCTTTTTGCCCATCTCCAATGCGTCTGCCTAGCATGTACTTGTACTAGGGTGAAGTCTAATGATAGAGTAGCACTGTCCAAAATGTGTCGCTCTCCAGTTAGGATTCCCTTACCATTAGCTGAGTCATTCTGTTATACCAGTCAGGGGATCTGAATGGAGAGATGATAAAGCAGCAAACCAAGGAGAGTAGTATTACTGGAACTAAATTCATCCTCAAGTCTTGGTGAGTACCTTCATGAGGTAGACCTGTTTTTCACAAAATCTCACCAAGACAACACTGATCTATAGACTGTATTTTATATCGCATATATCATGGACAGAAGTAGGTTAAAATATAAAAAAAGGTTGCTGGGTGCACAAGACCCAGGATAAAAAATGCCCAATCCTGGTAGGTGCACTGGTGCCAGGAATGGAAAAAAAATGACAATGTAGAATCCTCATCCTAAAATGGGGCTTGGCAAGGTCCAAAGGGAGGATGGTCCCCTGTTGTAGACGGAAGTAGCAATATACAAAAATCACAAAAAACTGGTAGGCCAAAAAAGAGCCATAGAGATAACAGAGTGAACTACTGAGGATAAAAAGAAATTATGTGTTGTTACTATTATGCAAGAAGCCTAGAATTTCTAGACAGAAGATATGTGAAAAGATTAAGAGAGAAATTAGATGAAAGAAAAATACTTCTACAAGAAAAACTGTCAGAAGCTTCAAATGCAAATTTGTGTTCATTAATACAAGAGATCCATGAAAAAACATTATATAGACCAAGAAACCTTGGGCCATTTGGAAAAAGAAGTGACTGAGGAAGTGCGAAAATATAAAGAACAAAATATAGAGACTCTTGAAAGGTATAGAAAAGAAGTATGCACATGGGAAAGAAAGAGAGATCTGATATGGTGCAAAATCTATACAAAGGAGAAAGTCAAATATATCAACACATAAAAGGGAGCCGCAAAGATATTCTAAGAGAAATATAGGCAAAGGCATCCAGATATGGAAAATTTCACAATAAAAAAATAAGATCACAAATAAAGAACATAAAACAGAAGATTAGTGAAGTAGAAGTTAAAAAAAATAGAATCTGAAGTTATAGAATACTTGCGAAGTGAAGGATTTAGTGTAGAAAGTCTAACATAGGTTATGTCACAGCATGATGGAACAACAAGTCTCCAAAGTAAGGAGAAACAGGAGGAGCAGGAGACATCAGAAGAAGAAGTATGGACATGGGAAAGAAAGAGATTTAACATGGTGCAATATTATGCAAAAGAGGAAGCAAAAATAATCAATACAAAAAGAGCAGCACCAAAGATATTTGAAGAGAAATATAGGCAAAGGCATCCAGACATTGAAAACTTTACAATACAAAAAATAACAAAACAAAGAGGAAAAGTAGAAAAGAGGATTAGTAATGGAGAAGTTACAGAAACAGACAGTGAGGTTATGAATTACCTGTAGGAGTTAGTGTAGAAATTTTAACTCGGATAACATCACAGCAGGACAGAGTAATGGATACCCAAATTAAGCAGGAGGCTTCTAATCAGTTGCCATGTGAAGATACTTTGGAGCCTTCCTTAAGAGACCAGTACAAACATTCAGTTGGACAGCAAGGAAAGGAACAGGAAACAGGGGCAACTATGACACAGTCAATGATTTGGAGTAATAGGCCAGTGAGCTCCCATATAGGTTCATAGGTTGGTACTAGACTATCGGCCCTAGGGCCTATACAAGCCTAGCCATAACAATTCCCCTGGATATTTCTTCCCACAATATTTACTTCCCTGGACCCCTGTCTAGCAGGGCAACTGACTTGATCCCTGGGGTGAATTTCCTATCTCCCATCCAATCATCAAGGTTCCTTTTGAAGAGGGCCAAGGAGGCGCTCTGCTTGACATGTATAGGCAGTCTATTCCAGAGTATGGGGAGCCTCTGGGTCAGGAACATATCCCTCCAGCATGTTTTGTTCATTGTGATGACAAGGTTTAGATCCGTGGAGTGTGTGGCTCTGAGGGATTGGGATTTCTTTAAGTGGAGCATGTCCAACAGCTCAGGGTTTGACATGGCCTTGTATGTTAAGCAGAGATCACCTCTGAGTAGACAATATGCTACAGAGTATAGCTGGAGTGTTTTTAGACATAGGGCATCTGCTTTAGGCCTGTGATTCTTTTAGTGAGGTATTTCTGCAGCCTTTCCAGCTGTTGCAGATGTCTTGTGAGGTACATACCAAATGGGGCATTGTACTCTATAATGGGTCTAATGAGGGATGAGTAAAGTGGGGCAATGACCTCCTTTTTTCTGGATGAAAAGCCCTTAGTGATGAGGTGTGCCACATAGAAGTATTTCCTGACTGTTGTGGCGATGTGGTTATTGAAGGTGAGACCACTGTCCCTAAGTCTCCCATCACACTTTTGGTGTTTAGTGTACTGCCGCCAATGTGGTCATTCTTGGGTACATGTTTTTTCCCAAAGGGGATAACTATACATTTCTTGGCATTAAGCTTGAGCCCATGGCTCTGGCACCAAGCATCAGTTTCTGTAAGGCCCTTTTGTAGAATATCCACATAATTTGGGGATTCAATAATGGCTCCCAGTTTGCAGTCATCTGAGAACTTTGTTAGCCAGAGTCCTTTAGTGTTGGCCTGTACTTCAGAGAAGTAGATGCAAAACAAGAGTGGTCCCAGGACTGAACCCAGAAGTGCTCCACTTGTCTGGAGCTGGATTTGGAGTCGGCTACTTTTACAGTCTGGGTTCTGTCTGACAAGGTGGAGTGCATCTGCTGCGACTGTGTTTGCTCTTGAGGCAAGCTTTTGTTATGTGAGCTCAGATATGTTGAGGAAGTGTATGGATCCAAAATTAGGAATGAATTTTTATTTGTTTGTTTATTTATGCATGCTTTGCTTAGGAAATATGAAAGAGCAATGGATGACACAGGATGAAATTAAAGAGAACATGGCACAGGAAGATGCTCTGTCACTTTCTATAGAATGTCCATAGGAAATGGAGAACAAAAAATGTGCTCTCAGTTTAGAAGAAATTATTCTAAGAGAAGAGTTGCTTGATTTAATAGAGATGAGCAGACATATTAAGATCAATGAAAGAAATAGACTACAGAAGGTTTATAGAACCCAAAAAGTTAGGTGTTTGATAAAGCAAATGAACACTAATTAGGACTGTCCATAGACATTTATGCTACATAACAGAAGTAAGTAGGATATATTACTGTACAGGTAAATTAATAACAGATAAAGTCTTACCACAAGAACATGTGGTGGTAAGGGAAAGGAAGGGGAGAAATCAACTGCCATCATATCAAATAGAGAAAACTATAAAGCAATTAAGGCAAGACGTGTTACTGTTAGAAGAGTATAGAAGAGGGAACAGATAAACAAAAAATACTCAGAAAGATAGACATGAAAAAAACAGAATGCAGTATTATAACAGATCAGGATCTATTGCACACTATCACAAATAATAAACTTAAAGTATCAGCACAGGCAGAAAAACTTAGAAGATATGTAGAAAAATATAAAGGAAAAGTATAAAATAAGCAATTTATTGGTGACCCAAAAAAGTTTTATACAGATTTGGGAAATAAGGCAAAAGGAATTGAAACATCACCAATAAAGAAGAAATACATACATTTTGGAGAAATATCTATGAAGATTTTGTGGAACATAACAAAGATGCAAAATGGATAGAAGTAAAAGAAAGAATAAGAAGTTCAAATGTACAGGATATGAAATGGGATGTCCACGTGCAGTATTATAACAGATCAGCATCTATTGTATGCTATCGCAAATAGGAGCAACAGGTCTTATAAAAAAGAATTTGCAATCGTGTTTGGATATGTTACCGATACATGTAACTCCATACAAATTGTAGAAGGAGTCGTTAATGGGCACATTGCGGGTGCTGCAAAGAGCACTACTGGCTGACTTCAAAGATTGAAACAATACTAATCTCATGAACTTTAATCATACTCTGACTTAGGAATGGGGTCTATTCCCGTCATGGTACTAGAAACCCAAAAGACTTGGAGAAATTAAAAAAGGGTGATACCAGAAAGTAGTCTAGTCTGCTGCCTTGAATTCTCCTCATTTCTAGAGAAAGTGTAACTGGTCAGGATTGAAAGATCTCCAAATATCTACCCAACCCTCTGATTCCACCATGTTCATGAAAAACTAACTAGTTTGATCATGATATTATTATTTATTTTTTTGTCATACAATCAACCCAAGCTGGGTCAAGAATAATGTTAAAGCTCCCACCCCTAGTTATCAGAATATACTTCATGTAACTGAATTCTGTCAGTGTTCAAAAAAATCTTGAAAAAAGTTTTGCCTCATCAATGTTAGCTGCACAGGTATTGTCTATTTTTACTTTATGCCCTTTCATGAGTCCTTTCCAAATGATTTATCTTCTCTGGTGCTAGTATGAATTTTTTCCACCTGAATTCTAATACTGTTTTGAAAAAGTATGGCTACTCCTCTCTTAAACCCTCCAGACTTATGGTCTGCTACTACATTGAACTACTCTTTGTGTTTCTGTTTAACTACATCTTTTAGTTTTAATTTTAATTTGGTTTCTTGGAGTTGTACAACCTGTCTTCAATCACTTTATAATTTTGAATAAATCCTTGTTCTCTGTATAGGGTGAAGGCATCTTAGGATATTCCAAGAAAGAAATCTATTGTTTGTGTGTGGAAAATTTTGTCACCCATACACTGGCATTTGCTCAAAATTTCTGTCCACTATCTGCCACAGCCTTTCCCTGGTGTGTGCGCCTTTGATTGGATGCCCCTATTGTGCTAAAAATCTTCCCACACAAAGCTGGAACGTAGATTCCTTGAGACTATTCCTAAGGACAGTTCCTTAGAGTTCAGGCACCTAATAAAAACCCTACTGTGAATATCCCACTTAATAACAGGTGGTAGAAATATATTTTTTAAAAACTTTCCAATGTATAAATCCACTAATGAAAGTAGGGTAGCACAAGCATTTTTATAAAAAGCAACAGCAAACAGCAGCATTGTGGAAAAGCACTACTGCCAAGCTGGGAACAAGAAATTCCCTATGAGCAAACAGCATAGGCAGTATAAACGTAGTGGAAATTAGAAGCAATTTGTGCTACGAGTTAATGCTTTTAGCAACCAAGCAAACTAGATAAGGGACCAAAAATGCATTTTGTTGTTTAACAATTATAAACACTTTAAAACAAACCATTTGCATCTATAGATTTCAATGCGACATGCAAGGTCAGAAATGCTTAAACTAGAACTATGTAATAAGGTTAATACAAGTAAGTCCAATGTTAGTTTGGGTGAGGTCAAAAAGATGTTGACCCCTAGTAGACTAGTTAACTATTTATAGAATGCTGTTAGCATTTACTAAATCTAGAAGTCTTTGCATGTTCACAATCTTTCTGGTATAGGTGTTCCACTACATGAATAGATAAAATCACCAAACAAAAAGGTATTATTTATGGGCACGGAGCTGCCCAACTATCTGAAGCTGCAAATCCTTCTGTGCAGCACAATTTGGAAGTTACACTTAAAAATCTCAGTCAGTCAGGAAAGCAACACTACATTAAGTAAGGAGTAAGCAGAATATTAAGAACACCATCAAACTTGTCTAACTAAAAATAGCCAAATGTGTTAAAATGATCAAAACCCTGGCTCAATAAATGGTATTAACAAATTAGCAGTAAATGTTTATTAAAAGCACACAGATGGATTTGGACTATAAAAAACAACACTTCCCTGATGCCTTTCAGGCTCATAGCAAAATCAAATCCAATTAGAACTGGTCAACAAGGAATGCATCTCAAAGCAACTCAGCTAAATAGAACAGTAGGTCTTGGAAAGAGAATCGGGAGGAAGAACAGGAGGTGGAGGGACAAGAGTCATAGTTGAAAACTGAGTTGGTTATTCCTTTGGGCAATATAGTAGCTTAAAAGAGTATGATATCTGGGTTATTATAATGAATTAAACCTATTAACCATTAATGAGCTGTTTCCTGTGGTGCAGTGTTTGATTCCCTCAGACTCCATTCACCTACTGTGAACATCTGAGCAAGTCATTTAACTAGACAGTACTGAGGAACAACTGGGAAAAGTGGATCAGATTCAGTGTCTTCAATAGTTTCTTGAATCACATGTTTAGTTACGACCTATGAACAAGGTATAATTGCACTATTGCTATAAAATGCATAAGGAAGTTAATGGTTATATTATTGTGGTAGAAGTAGTTAATACAGAACAAGTGTTGGTTTTGAGAAGTTAATTGGAGTGCTCTTTTGTTGTTTTACTAACAGACGTTTGGGTCATTTTTCTAGATGCTCCTGTAGGCTCCAGAAGCTGAAGGGGTACAATATCTGAAGTAGTTAAAGAATTAGAAGAAGCTGAAGCTTTCACCAAGCGCTAAGAGTAAGACATCAGACTAGCACCCTTGTCCCTCATGGATAAGGGCAACATATAAGTGTCCCTACATATCCTTGATCTGCCCATCCCTGGGTTATTTGTACAGAAAATATAAAGGCTAATAATTACCATGGGACTCCAGGACTCAATTTAAAATATCCTGACAGATCAGTAGCTAATAAGTATCTGTGAAAAGCTGAGTACACAGAATAGTGAAGAAGCCTCTGCTGCCACCAAGAACTGAAGGAGTTAAAGACCAAAGCAGATCTTGTTGCCACAAATATCATATATCTAATCAGAATAGCAATGAGGTAAGTTATTAGACTTTGGGGGGAAGGACAGATGCCATAAGAGTTCTATAAAGGTACATGTGAGACTACGCATTTGTTGTCTTAGGCCTATGGAGACAGTGTAATAGGAAGTGAGGTAATAAAGGAAATGCATGTACAGATTATACAGGGAAGATAAGAGAGGAAATGACATAAGCAAGTGATGTGGGAGCTGGATTTTTTTATAGGCTGTAAAAGATTGTGAGTGGATACCTACTGACCTACTGCTATAAACAATTAGAGCAGTTTGCTGTCAGTAAGGCATAACATTCTCTTACATTCTGAGAAGAATAATTTTATATTGGATAACATGGTCTGTAAGGATACTAGCATAACCCCCCCCCCCAACTATTAACAGGGAGCGGGTCGTGTCAGTGCTCGCCAAGGACAAAAACACAGCCTCAGTGGGCCCCAATAATATCCCAGGATGCCCCCTAAATATCTTGAAACATGACCTAATATGACAACTTGAGTCACTTTTCATCTATAGACTCAAAACCGGCTTTGTACCATGAGAATGGAGGACTGCAATGATTATCTCAGTTCACAAGGGTGGGCCATCAACTGAACCGGGAAACTATATTGTCTGACTAGTCTAATATGCAAAGCTATGGAACAGATTATAATGGAAATGATTAACAAAGACATAGGCATCCTTCAGACACTGACCCAACCAGTTTGGCTTTGTCAAGGGAAGGTCATGCCTACTAAATCTGGTGGACTTCTTTGAGAAGGTCATCAAGGCAATGGATGAGGGGAAAATGATCCATACCACCTACATGGACATGGCTTAAGGTATTTGATGCAATACCTAGTAAACTCACTGAACTGGGCATAAACCCCTACATAACTTGTTGGATTGCCAGATGGCTCACAGACAGGATCCAGGAAGTTAAGACTGGTAAGACCACCTATACTAGGAGACTAGTCACCAGCAGAGTACCTCAGGGCTCTGTGCTGAGACCAGTCCTATTTGGCATCTTCTTCTCAGAGGTAAAGGCTAATGTCAGAGGCCTTTGGCTGACCAAGTTCTCAGATGGCTGCAAACTGTGATCATAGATTCCCTCATGACAGAAACATTTTACAAGAGGGTCTAACACAGACAAATGACTGGTGGCAAAGTTATGGATTAAAACACAATGTCAAGAAATGCCTTTTGAGAACAGCCACACAGGCTAATTACTCCATTGATAAAACACCCCTAAGAGTTGACCTGGTAGTCAGGGATCTGTGAACATATACAGACAATAATCTGTTTTATGTCACCAAGTCATAAATAAAGGCATGACATCCAAGTCCAAGAAAGTCATAGTGTCACTTTATTTGGCCCTTATCAGACACATCGCTGAGCACCCTTTGACAAGTACCTGACCATCCATATGCAACAGTTGGAAAATCCTTAAAGGTTCCTTACCTGGAGAATCCTGGGAATAAACGCATTGTTGTATATGGATCGCCCTAAAGCCTTATGTCAACACTTTGTATCCTACAGGTTACTGAGAGGCAATCTATGCTTGGCATAAAAGGCATCCTCAGACCCAGGTCTGATGGATCTTTTGCACAGCTGCTAAAGAAATAGCATTAGAACCATTAGATCCAAGAATTTAAATTTTGCTTGTTACATAAATAAGACATGTTGGCAAGAAGTTATATGCCTCAGAGGATCCCCATACTCTGGAACAGGCTCCCAATCCATGTGAAGCAGAGTCCATCCCTAACACTATTTAAGTGTAAGCAATGGATGGAAAATTGGAAATTCACCCCAGGTCTAGCCCCATGTCTTTGATAGACAGAGGCAGACAGTAATGTCCAAACTAACATACCACTCCATAACTTCTAGAAACTTCCAAACATATCCCCCTCCTAATAAATGCCCATGATACAAAGGGACATAACTGGGTTGGGTTGCACAACTAGGCTTATAAAGGCCCTGATGGTCATTAGCCTAACTTATACCTATGAATCTATAAGCCTAAAACAGAGTAATAGAGATTTTAATACATCTAAATATAAACAAAGCATTGGGGTTGAATTTCACACCCATTCAGGAACTATTTATTATTTATTTATTTCAGTCTGATGACCAGGGAGGTCCACTGGGCTCAGGAGCCCGTTTTCAGTGGAGGCCCGGGGAGAAAAGCTCCACATTACATTGTAAACATTAAGATACAACAAATTAAAATAAAAGATTTAAAGATACAATTACATTACAAATCAGAGATATGATGTATTACATTGGTTACATAGCATCTGAATCATGTGATGATATGAGTATTTCAGTGGTTACATAGTATCTGAGTCTTGTGATGGCAGTAAAAGTCCAATTTAACGGAGGGAGAAAAGGGAAAATAGACTATTTACAATATTTATATTCATGCATCCATGATAACAGTGTTAGATTAAATAGTATCCAGGGTGAGCTAAGGTGTTTAGAAATAGAAGGAGTTTAGAAATTCAAGTTGGAGTAGAGAGAATAGTAGGCTAGGTGGGGAGAGTGCAATTACACTTCCATTTGGAGGAGAGGTAGGAGGTGTTGAGATTTGAAGGTATCAAAGTTTTCTGTGTTTCTTAATGAAGAAGGGAGAGAATTCCATTTTTTGGCTAAGGAAAAAGACAGGAGAAGCTGTCCAGCAGGGTGGTTTGGTTTGTAGAAGGTGATTAGGTTTAGATGAGCAGATCTTAGTGGCCTGTGAGGGGTGTATGGTTGTAGGATGTTAGATAGTGCAGGACATTTAGTAAGATTAAATAATAGCCTGTGCAGTAGTAAGTTGGAGATAGTCTAGATAGTTGGGGAGTTCTAGTCAGTTTAGTAAGTGGAAGGCAGAGCAGTGATGGGAGGAGTATTTGGCTTTAATGGCGAATTTTGAAATTTTATTATAACAGCTTTCCATTTTGGAAGAGATGGAGGCACATAAGTTGGTTAGTAGAGGAGCGCCATATATTAGTGAGGGAAGTAGATAGGTAGTGACGAGAGTTTGTTTTGTAGAAGGAGAGAGATAGTGGATGTTTCTGCATAGCAAGCCAAGTTTTGATGTGTTTTCTTTATGTTTAGGTGAATATGGGTATCACATTTTAGGTGTTCATCTATAGTTATCCCAAGTAGTTTGGCAAAGGGAACAACTTCTATGGTATAATTGTTATGGCTGATAATTTAGAAAGAGTTTTTATCAAGAGGAGAGGATTTAGAGGGAGAGAATAGTAATAGTTTGGATTTAATATTTAGACATAGGTGGTTTTGAAGCAGCCAGTTCTCAGTGGTGGAGAAGGCAGTTTGAGTCTTTGTTTGAAGTGTGGGGAGGTTAGTGGCACAGCAGATTAAGTAGAGTCATCTGTGTATTGTATGATTTTGGTATTTGGAATGACAGAGTGGAAATCATTGATAAAGATCTTAAACAGCATTGGGCCGAGAATGGATCCTCGGGGAACCCCAGTGGGGGTGGGAAGGAAGTTTGAGGTGCCTTTTCTCCATTTTACAGCTTGAGATCTGTCAGATAGGTAACTTGAGAACCAGGATAGGGTATTGTGGGAGAGGTTAAGTTTAGCAAGGTGGCTTAGGAGATGAGTATGGGAGACTGTATCGAAAGCCTTGGAGAGATCTAATAGAACTGTAGATACTATTTTTCCAGAGTCACGGGCATGGTTGATTATATCTAGGAATGAGAGAAGAGTAGTTATAGTGCTATGGCCAGGTTGGAAACCATGTTGGGTTTGAGAGATAAGTTGGCTTTTGGTTAGGAAAGGCATGAGTTGGTTGTGAATGCATTTTTCCAGAATTTTTGAAATTGGGGAGAGGATGGCTATGGGGTGGAAGTTTGAGATATTATTATTTTTGCCACCTTTGTGGAGAGGATAAATAAAGGCTGCATGTCACAGCTTGGGGACATAAGATTCCTGTATAATGGTTAAGGTGTTTGCCTTACAAACACAAGGTGCAGGGTTTGAGTCTCACAAGGGATAATTGGCTAGGCTTAAAATGGCTCGCAAGAGCAGTGAGCGTAGTACTAATCTATGAACCTCTGAACCTATGGATCTGTTGCTTAGGATGCTAATGGGGAGGGTGACTCCATCTGCAGCAATTTTAAGAAGTGAGATGGGATGTTGTCTGGGGCATTGGAGTATGGTTTTAGTTTACAGATAAGTTTTTTTTATGTAGGAGGTAGAGATAGGTTTGAGTTCAAAAGTTGGGGGAGAGTTGGGTTTAGAGGCTGGGGAAGAGTGACTGACCTGTGTGGAAGGGTTATTATTTGGGAAGGTCTTGGTTAGTTCAGCTATAGAGTTAGTAAAGAAGGAGTTAAATAAAGAGGTGATTTATGGATCAGATTTAGTAGTGTCAGGGGAGGGGTTGTTTTTGGTACCTGGGTTGAGAAGTGAGTTCATTAAATATAAAGAACTCCGCAACCTTACTAAAAACATATACTCATATGAAACTCAAGCCAAAAACCCCAAACAATTCTTGAACTCCAGAATTGTTTGGGGTTTTTGGAGTGGTTGGCTTGAAGTTTCATATAGTGGGATTGTTTGTCTTTGAGTATATGTTTTTTAGTAAGGTTGCGGAGTTGTTTATATTTAAGAAGGGTTTCAGTCTGTTTATTGTGGTGGTAAAGCTTCCAGCATTTATCTCTTTGTTGCATAAGTCTTTTGGTTTCCTTAGTTAACCATGGGGTGGAGTTGGTTTTTATTCTTTTTGTTCTTGATGGAGCTAGGGAATTGAATACATTTAGGAAGGTTGAGTTAAAGTAATCAATGGCATTGTCTAGAGGAAGTGTTTTTAGAGTGTTCCAGTTTGTTTGTTTGAGGGTGCTAGAGAAAGTTGTGGGGTTGAAGTTTGTAAGGTTATGTGTATGTATGTATTGGTGCTGGTGGGGTGAGGAGTGGGTTGCTCGGTGGATGAAAGCAGGCAGGTGGTCACTAATAGAGTCTGGAAGGATGCCCGAGTGTGAGATGTTGTTTGGGTGGGTAACTAGGATCCAGTCCAGAGTTGATCCTGGGGGATTGATTTTGTGAGGTCTAGTCATGGAGTTGGTTAATTGGGTAAAGTTGAATAGATCGACAGATATGGCTGGATTCTGGTTATTAATTTTGTTCCAATCTATGTTAACATCACCTAGTATGTAGGTTTCTTACTTAATATTAGTTGAGGCCCATTGCAGGATTTCTTCCAGAGTTGTGGCATTGTTACCAGGGGGAATGTAAAGGGATATGATGCAAATGCTTTTATGATTATTCACTTTTAGTAAACCTATTACTAGTTCTGTGTTGTTGAACAGAGGAATGGCATTTGGGTATGGAATAATGGAGAGTAGATTAGAGAATATTAAGGCTACCCCTCCACCTTTTCTGACTAACTTTCTTAAGTCCCAGTCTGACCATTATAAACTTAGTTATGCTTTAAATTATAGCCTGAAAGAGTGAGATGGGTACCCGTAGTGTGAAATTATGACTCAATAACATCTATTTACAAGGGTGCAGGTGACCACTTTAAGCAACTCGTGAATACCTACAAGTCTTTTGAGCTGCACGGCTGAAATTATGGAGAAGGCAGTAACCTCTTTTATAATGAACAGACACAGAGTGAGAGTCAGATTAATATCTCTTGAGAAGCTTTTCATAGGAGCTTCTCACCTCTGCTAAACTTGTATTTCTTAGTGTATGCTTCAATGGATGCTGACAGGAGCTTCTGGGTGGATGTAACATGCAGTTATCTGAGCAAAACATTTTATTCTGCTAATCAACACACACTAAATAGAAAACTGCCTGAATTTGGTCTGGGCTACTGTTTTCAGTGCATAGTAATAGATTCATTTTAAACAGATGCAGGAGTGTAAAAATTAATGATATAGAATGACTATCGTTCTCTCCAGTATCTACATGAGTGATTTATCCCTACCAAAGAACACTGTTTTCATAAAGTGTTGTTTGTGCATCACTACATGATACTCATCTTCACCTCGTCTGTACCACAGTCCTACTGCCCAGCAGCAGCACTAACCCCACACCATCATCCAGCCAAACCTTCACAACATACAGCATCATAAGATGTTTTTGTATTATGTAAGGTTATCTGGATTTTATCTCTGGGGCTTCAACATGCCCATTGTGGTAGCCTTGGGAGCTTATTAATTGTTTATGAATTCTGTGAGAGTCATGGGAGTGGAATAATTTCTTTTTACTACATCTGATGCTAAGTTTGCTTATTAATGTTAGAGCTCCCTTTTGTGGCTGACGTTATAAACTTCTTGTTATGGACTAATACGCAGTGATTGAATAAATCAAATGAACCTTAAACTTTTATTCCAGTATGTCCCTGTTAATGGACAGATGCTGTGAACAGTATGCCCCTGCTAACAGCTGCTGTGGACAGTAAGCATGTCATCAGCAGAAAGACAGTATGTCTTTGTATAGTTAAAAAAAGACATGGACAGCATGTCCCTATTATCAGATGCTGGGGACAGTATGTCCCTGTTAACAGCTACAGATAGGGTTTACCTATGTGAATGTGAAGCACTGTCTTTCAGTTCAACGTTCATGGCAAGTTATATACTGAAAAATGGTGAGCCAAAAAACATTAAAAAAAATACAAAAAGTCCTTTTGCCCTGCTGCACCCCTCAATGTGAGGGACAAGCCTCTACACCCCCCAAAATTATATATACCAACTCCACGGTCAACAACAGTGAAGAAAAAGGGGTAAAAAAAGAAAATGAACTGCAGTCTTGCAAAATACATTACAAGGTTATGAAACTCTCTGCAATGAAATATAGTCACATTAAAGACACATGATGGCAGATGACTTTTAGGTATGCCTGTGGACAGTATGTCCCTGTTAAAAGATATTGTGGACAGAATGTCTCTGTCACAAAATGTTGTGGACCACATGTCCCTGTTAACAGATATTGTTGACAGTATGTCCCTGTTAACAGATGTTGTTGGACAAGATGCCCCTGTTAACAAAAGCTGCGGACAGTATGTCCCTGTTAACAAATGCTATGGACAATATGTCCCTTTTAGCAGATGCTACAGACAGTATGCCCATGTTAACAGATACTACAGACAGTATGTCCCTGTTAGTAGATGCTACAGACAGCATGCCCCTCTTAACAGATGCTGAGGAGAAATGTTGCAGATAGCATGTCCCAGTTAACATATGGTACAAACAGCATGTGTCTGTTCGGTTAACAGACACTGTGAAAAGCATGTCCCTTTCAACAGTCACTGTGGACAGTGTGTTCCTGTAGAGTTAGCAGATGCTGTGGACATCATGCCCTTGATGCAAAGCTAGTTAACCTCCCTTTTTTTGCATGGAGCTCCATGCTGATGTGTTACTTTTGGGAATGTTATAGAGTAACATATAAAATAATACTTTTAAACTACATCACACAAATCCTTTTCAATGGAGACGCATATAGTTTAATACTGCATGCCTTTGTTTCAGTTTTGGGTATTTGAAACAGCATCTTATAAAATAATGCTTATACACTCATTTTAATGCCCCTTAGTCATTCCTGTGTATTGCTGGCTCAGGTAATATAACGTTCCATTGCTTTTATCTAAAAGCATGTTAGCATTTCTTTGGTATTTTAATGATACACAAATTGTTGTGCTTTAGCCTTACATTGTCTACCCTTGAGTCAACTTATTCAAACAACACACTTTTCTCTTTCTGTATGTGAGTATGTGTATATATGTATATATACACATATATGTCCTAGAGATCCTGTTCTTGCAGCCCCCGCACCCTATGAGTTACCCAGAATTATTGCCATCTCTTGTAATGACACACAGCACACCCCCTTCTCATCATCCTGATTTTTAAAACTATATTTTCACTGTATAAGTGAAAGACTCACTAGAAGTTGTACCAAAAGGAGAGATATCTATACCAAGCGATTGCAGCCCCCCAAACATCTCCAACGCCCAAGTGAGAACTGCTCTCTCCAAAGCAAAAAACACAGCATCCATGGGACCTGATGGTGTCCCCGGCTGTGTGCTCCATGAACTCAACGAGGAATTAAACCCACAGCTAGGACAGCTGTTTAATCATTGTCTTACCTCTGGATGTACCCAGGAGTGGCACCGCAACTGTGGTGCCACTTCACAAAGGCCCATTAGCTTGACAAGCCTTATCTGCAAAGCCATGGAGAGGATCATAATGGACCTCATAAATAAAGACATAGGGAATTTGCAGACTTTGGATCCATCCCAGTTTGGCTTTGTCAAAGGCAGATCATGCCTTCTAAACTTGGTTGACATTTTCGAAACAGTCACCAAAGCCATTGATGAGGAAAGGCAGTCCATACAGCCTACCTCGATCTGAAGGCCTTCGATACAATACCCCACTCGGGTATCATTGAAAAACTCATCAGCTTAAATGTTAACCCATACATCACAAGATGGGTTGCAAACTGGCTGAGTGACAGAACCCACAGGGTCAGAGTTGCTGGCGCCATGTCAGACTCAAAGCCTGTCACAAGTGGTGTACCACAGGGCTCAGTCCTGGGCCCACTCTTGTTTGGCATCTACTTTTCCAAAGTACAAGCAAACACAGGAGGGTTATGGCTGACAAAGTTTGCAGATGACTGCAAACTGGCCATAGTAGAAAACACATCTGACACAGATATCCTTCAGAAGGGTCTCACAGAAACGGATAACTGGTGCCAGAGCCATGGCCTAAAGTTAAATGCCAAAATGCATAGTCATACCCTTCGGAAAAACAAGGTTACCCTAGCTACCAAATAGGTGGCAATCCACTGAGCACAGAAGAAGTTATCAGGGACCTGGGGACCCAGGTTGATAGTAGTCTGTCATTCGACACCCATGTAGCTAAAGTAGTTAGGAAGACCTTCTACATTGCCCACCTTATCATGAAGGGATTCTCATCTAGATCAAGGGAGGTCATAGTCTCCTATACTCATCACTCATCAGACCAATGATTGAGTACAATGCCCCATTCGGAATGTATCTGACCCGACACTTGCAGCAGCTGGAGAGGCCACAAAAGTTCCTCACCAAAAGGATAAAGGGTCTCAAACATCTGTCCTATGCTGCCCGACTGAAAGAACTCCAGATCTATTCAGTAAACACCGTGCTCAGAGGTGACCTTTGCCTAACATACAAGGCCATGTCAAACCCAGATTTGATGAATATGCTTCACCTCAAAAATCTAGATCCGTCAGAGCCACAAGGGCGGGAGACTTAAACCTCGACACGGCTATTAATAGGACGTGCTGGAGGGATAGATTCATCACCCAAAGACTCCCTATGCTGTGGAATAAAATCCCGGTATATGTGAGGCAGAGCACCTCGCTGGCCTTGTTCAAGAGAAATCTTGACCAATGGATGGGAGATCGCAGATATACCCCAGGGATTACCTCAGTGTCACTGCTCGACAGAGGCACAGCAAAATAATGGGTATAGTTCCCCATACTAAAGGGGTGGCGTAAACCACAAAACTATGGGCTAGGCTTGTAAATGCCCTCGGGCAGATAGCCTAGTATGAACCTATGAACCTATGAACCTATGAACCTCAAGAATTAGCATATTTGTGTTGCTGGCTTCTGAGCTGCTTAATTATTTTAGTGCACCAAAAATGCAAAAGAGAAAAATTAGCTTTTTTTTCTGTGACTGATACCAAGTAAACTCTGTTTAATTTTAATGTTAGAGTTCTCTCTTGTGAGCAAACATATAAACATCTTCCCTATAACTAAATCTCAGTGACTGTGCAAATGAAATGCACCTTTAATGTTCTAAACTTGCAAATGAAATGCACTTTTAATGTTATAAACTTTTGATATATGGGATTTTAAAAGGTTTAACACACACACACACACACACACGTATGCACACACGCACACACACACACACACACACACCAAAAACCTGTCCCCTGCAGGTTTTCACTGTACAGTAAGCCTGAGCAATTCAGAGACCTCTGTTACTAGGTTCATAGGTACTTAGTAAGCAACTGATCTGTGAGGATCTTAAGAAGCCTAGCTTTACATTTCCATGGCAGTTTTAGCACCTATATTTTGTGCATAAATAACCCAGAGATGGTCAGAACAAGGATATGTTGGGGCATTTGTATGTTACCCCCAATCAATGAGGGACAAGAGTGCTAAACTGGGGGAGAATTTGTGGTTACCCATCCGTTTGCTTTATGTAGAGCAGAAGATGGTTCAATAGAAGTGGAATTCTCTGTAATACAATCTATCCTCCAGCATGTTCTATTTATGTTGCACAAGAAATTGATGTCCCTTGAATTAGCATTTATGCCACAACTGGACTCACAAATATATAACAGGTCTCACAGCATACAGTCTGTCGAAGCACTATAATTACGGTAAAGGTTGTTGTCAGTGGCCTGTATAATTCAGAGAAGAGACAAGGCTTTGGATGGCTCACAAAGTTTTTATGATTCAGGCCCTTGATTTTATTTATTTTTCATTTGTTGGCCAGGTTTGTCCAACTGAGCTAAGTAGCCCTTTTTCAGCAGAGGCCTGGGGAGAAAAGCTCCACATGTTCTACAAATTATAATTTACAAAAATAAGTAAAGAAATAACAACTGGTTTACAGAAAGTATTCAAAGCAACAGATACATAAAAAACAAGGATTTACTACAGTAAAATAATTATGTCTGTCAGATTTACAATCTTACATCATTCAGAAGGACTAACAATAGTTTTGTCACCAGACGTAAAGTCTTACATTATGCAGATAAGAATTATGTAATGTGATTAGGATAGAGAAGTTAATGTGAGAAAATGTCTAGAGAGTTAGAGAAAGTTATACAGGATGAGAGCAGATAGAGGTGTGCGGTTAGGGGTGATAAGCTGTTTAAGGGGGGTGGGTACAGAGGCAGGTCCATTGGCTTAACAGGTATTCTTTAGTGGCTAGCCTGAATCGACTAAGTTGCTTGAGTGACCTGATCTCTAGTGGGAGTTTGTTCCATGCCTTGGAAGGATTATAGCTATAGAGAATACATCCTTTCTTAGTTTTAGGTTTGTGGATTTGTAGCAGATCTAGGTTAGAGCTCCAGAGGATCTAGTAAGTGAATAGTGGGAGATGACAGATGATAGGGTAGGACAGTAAGAAGGCTGCTAAAGGATGGAGTGGATGATCTGGAGTTGAGGGAGAAAAAGCTGGTGAAGTAGTTCAAGCCAGCTGAGGTGTTTGAGTGAGAGACAGTGATGTGAATTGTAAGTTTGATGTGCTGCAAATTTGGCCACCTTGTAGACAAATTCAAGTTTGGCAAGGAGTGTGGAGTTGAAGCAAGTAAGAATTTGAGAGCCATAAAGTAGACTGGGTATGGGGTAGGCATAAGAGAGAGAGTTACTTTAGCTTAACTGGTGAGAAACTTTTTGTTGCAGTAGAGGAGCCCTAGTTTCTGATGAGTTTTCTTGATACAGTTGTTAATGTGTAGATCAAATTTAAGTTGGTCGTCAATGATGACACCAAGGAGTTTAGTGCTAGTTTCCACCTCAATGTGTGTGTTATTGAGGGACAGGATTGTGAAAGTGGATTTAATGTGGTTGTAGTTTTTAGGAAGAAAAAGCAGTAGCTTAGTTTACTGGGGGGGTTAAGGATAAGCTGGTTATCAGTGAGCCAGTTTTCTACTGAGTTAAAGGAAGTCTGTGTTGTAGAGATGAGTTCAGAGGGAGAGTCAGCAATAGTGATGACAGTAGAGTCATCAGCATATTGGACCAGTGATGACTGAAGACAGGAAGAATAAAGAAGATTAGTGAAGATGTTGAAAAGTAGTAGACCAAGGATGGAACCCTGAAGGACACCCATTTTAACTGGGAGAGGAGGGGAGAGTGCAGATCACCACTTCACTGCTTGAAATCTGTCAGTGAGGTAGCTGGAAAACCATGCAATAGTAGCAGGGGAGAAGTTAAGGTTGGTTAGTTTGTGTAGAGGGAGAGGGTGATAGACAGTGTCAAAAGCTTTAGAGAGATCTAAGAATAGGCAGGAGACAAGTTTGTTGTTATCTCTGGCAAGGGCTATAGTATTAAGGATTGATAGTAAGGCAGTAGTAGTACTATACTTTGGTCTAAAGCCATGTTGAGTAGGTATAAGCAGATTTTCAGAGAGTAGGTAGTGCATAACTTATTTATGCATGCATTTTTCTACTTCTTTAGAAAGAGGAGAGAGAATGGCAATTGGTCTAAAATTAGTGATGTATTGGTAGAGTGAAGAATTGTTTCCATATGGAAGGGACTTTGGACTCTGAAATGGAGCGGTTGATTAAGATAGATACAGGGAGAGCAAGAGAGTCAGCAACTGAAGGAAAATGGAAGGAATGTTGTCGGTAGAAGCTGAGCAAGGTTTGAGTTTAAAAGTAGGGATTTGATGTAGCTAGTGAGTACAGGTTTGAGGGAAAAAGAATTTGATGAGAGTAGAGTGGGATTTGATAGAGAGTGGTTAGAAATATTATTAAAGGTAGATGAATTGGCACTGCGGTTAAATAGTTTGGATATAGAGTCAATGAAATATGTGTTGAAGGTGGAGGCAGTATCTTTGGGAGTGTTATCAGGACAAGGACTGGGGGAGCAGGGACCACCAGGATGCAGTATGTGATTAAGGAGTTCCAAAATTTTGGGGGGGGGTTAGATTTCAAGGCTGAGGGTGGGTTATAGTAGAAGTTTCTTTTATCTTTATTAATATGCTTTTTGGTCTGATTTCTACGTTCCTTGTATTTTAGCAAGTCTGCAGTGAGCTTTGTTTTGGTCCGTGTTTTCAATGCTCTGTCTCTATTTTTCATTAGGATGTGGGTGGAATTTGATAGCCATTTAGATATATTAGATTTAATACGGACTGTGTGAAGTGGGGTAAGTGAGTCAAGAATATTGAGAGAGGTGGAGCTGAAAGACAGGACAGCATCATCAAGGGGGAGTTGGGTAAGGAAATTCCAGTTAACTTTACAGAGAAGAGATTTAAAGGTGTCAGGGTGGAAGTTAGTAAGTTTGTGGCATGTGATAAATCTATGCTGTTTAGTAAAGTGAGGGATATAGCTAAGTACTTTTATTGGGGAGTGATCACTTAGTGTGCTGGGAAGTGTTTCAGGATTGTGATATTTAGAGGGATGAGAGACTAGAATCCAGTCGATAAGGGTGCTGTGTGTATGAGAGTTGTTGGTATGGGTGGCATCAGTGATAAGTTGAGTAAAGCCATAGAAGTATTCTTGACTCAACTACCCCACCATTAACTGAGAAAACTACTCGTGTACCAACTCCTTAGCTCAATGCTTTCTGGAATTCATAAACTCCAATGCCCTGCATCAACTTATCCACACCCCCACCAGGGGCAACAATATCCTAGACCTAGTCATTACCAACATGAGTGACCAGTGTTCCACACCTGAAGTCAACTCCTCATTGGTCCAATCCAACCATAAGCTAATCACCCTTGATATCCACATACCACCCCAGCCCCCATTAAGGAAACCACAGTAAAAAAAATTCTCCAAAGCCAACTTCATGCTTCTTAAGACAGAAGTGGTGAACTTCATGACACCTGTGCAGATGGTCAATACAGTTACAACTGCTGAATCCTACACAAATGCACTCTATAAGCACTTACACGAGTGCATGGATTGTTCTATCCCAAACAGAACCAAGACGCTATCCTCCAAAAAAAGGAAGCCAATCTGGTGGTCCCCTGCCACAAACAAACTGTACAACAGAAGGAAGAAGAAACTGTTGCAAAAGAGAGTAAAATCCCATGAGTGGAGGAGCTCCCTTGTCAACCTCAGTAAGAAGCTGAGATCCCTTTAAGATCCTCCAAAGCTAGCTACGAAAACAAAATCGCCACTAATTCCAAGGACAACCACAAAGCATTCCATATATATATGTCAAGAATCTTGATGGCAACACCCAGATCTGCTCTGATTTATTTATTTATTTATTTATTTATTTCAGTTTGATTACCGGGGAGGTCCACTGGGCTTTGGGGCCCATTTTCAGTGGAGGCCCGGGGAGAAAAGCTCCACAAAAACAACAAACAATATTGATTACAAAAGAGTTCACACAAAAATATAACAATAGATGAAACAGGATTTTACAAACAGCCTACAATAGCAAAGTCTAATGGCAAAATAGTAAAATTAACATTTTTAGTTAGGTTTCAGCACAGAAAGAAAAAAAAAGAAGTGAAATATTTTAGGTTAGAGAAAGCAGGAGGTAATAACTTGAGCTAGGAATATAGGAGAGAAGAGGAGAAAAAGAAGGCCAGCCTAGGGTGACTTAGCAGTTGATTCATCAAGTAAGAAATATAAAAGTGGCCTATATAGCTAGTATTTAGGAGAGACTGAAAGAGAGTTCAGTAGAGAATGGAAGTTAGCCTGGGATTTCTTTAGATTTACAGCACAAAGGCACAAAAATTACAGAACCAACTGATATTGCCAACATCCTGGCGGATAGGTTCAGTGCTAACTTTACCCACCTCTCATCCCCTAAAGGGCCCATATCTATACAGGAAAAATGCAGAGTCCCTGTAATTACAACTGTGCAGGTAAAAGCTGCACTCTCTAAAGCCAAAAACACAGCATCCATGGGACCGGACAACATCCCAGGCTGCATTTTACATGAATTTCAGAACAAACTGGCTCCCCACAATGTTCAATAATAGCCTCGCATCAGGCTTTGTGCCCACTGAATGGCACACAGCAACAGTTATCCCACTCCATAAAGGGGGAGCCACCACTGATCCCAGAAACTATCGACCTATTAGCCTGATGAGCCTGGTTTGCAAGGCCATGGAACGTATCATCATGGAACTCATAAACAAAGACATTGGTAACCTCCAAACTCTGGATCCCACCCAGTTCAGGTTTGTGAAAGGCAGATCATGCCTCCTGAACCTGATCAACTTCTTTGAGGCAGTCACCAAAGCTGTAGATGAGGGTAAGGTGGTTCACACAACCTATCTTGACCTCACCAAGGCTTTCAACACCATCCCCCATTCTGGAATTATAGCTAAACTCACTAAACTAGGTATAAATCCCTACGTCACAAGATGGGTTGCCAACTGGCTTACTGACAGAACCCACACTGTAAAAGTTGCAGACTCCAAATCTGACCTCAAAGCAGTGACAAGTGGAGTACCACAGGGTTCCGTCCTGGGACCTCTCCTGTTTGGTATCTACTTCTCTGAAGTACAGGCTAACACAGAAGGCCTCTGGCAAATGAAGTTCGCAGATGACTGCAAACTAGGAGCCACAGTCAAGTCCCCAAATGATGTGGACATCCTACAGAAGGGCCTCAATGAGACAGATGCCTGGTGTCAGAGCCATGGCCTCAAGCTCAATGCCAAAAAGTGCAGTGTCATCCCCTTTGGTTAAAAACTCTGTACCCATGAACTACCACATAGGCAGCAATCTACTTAACACTGAATGCATGATAAGAGACCTTAGGACCCAGGTGGACAGTAGTCTCTCCTTTGATAGTCACATCACCACAGTAGTCAGGAAGTCCTTCTACGTGGCACACATCATCATAAAAGGGTTCTCATCCAGGAAAAAAAGAGGTCATTGTTCCCCTCTACTCGACAATCATTAGACCCATTATAGAGTACAACGCTCCTTTTGGAATGTAACTTACAAGACATCTGCAGCAGCTGGAAAGACCACAGAATTACCTCACAAAGATGATTACTGGCCTCAAACAAATGCCCTACACTGACCGCCACAAAAAACTCCAGCTTTACTCCGTAGCATATCGCCTACTCCGAGGTGATCTCTGCCTAACATATAAAGCTATGTCAAACCCATAGCTGTTGGACATGCTACACCTAAAGAAATCCCAATCCCTCCAAGCTACATGCTCTAGGGACCTAAACCTTGTCACCACAATAAACAGAACATGCTGGAGGGATAGATTCCTGTCCCAGAGATTTCCCATACTCTGGAACAGGCTACCCATCTATGTCAAGCAAAGTTCTTCATTAGCACTCTTCAAGAAAACTCTTGATGAGTGTATGGGAAATTATACACCAAGGGGATCACTTCTGTGTCTCTGCTCGACAGTGGCACAGGAAAATAACTTTCTTGGGTGGAGTAAGCCAGGGAACCTTGTTGGCTAGGCTTACATAGGCCCTTGGGCCGATAGCCTAGTACCTACCTATGAACAAATTGATGTGTAAGGAAGAATTTGGGGTACAGAGAGTTAACCAATTAATATTGACATCACAAAGAATAATGGTTTCATTAAGAATATGTCGAGAGAATTATGAGAGAATGTTTTCCAGCAGGGGTAAGTTTTCCCCTGGGGGAATGTAGATTACTACTATTGTGATGGTGGTATGTGTGTTAAGTACAAGGTTGGCTGTCGGTATTTCAGCAGGGGAAAAGGACGGGATAGGTTTATTAGGAGTTGTTAGAGTAAACAGTGGCAACTCCATCACCCTTTTTCTTTTGGTGGTCAAGACGCAGTGTACTATAGCCAGGAAGGTGAAAGTCTTTGTCATGGTGTTGGGGTTTTAGCCAAGTTTCTATTAGGGTGATGACATCAGGAGTGTGGCTTGAGATCCAAGCATGAAGTTCACTAACCTTGTTGAATATACTTCTAGTGTTTATTGAGTAAAAGGAGATTTATTTGTTTGGGGGGCAGAGGCATATAGGTTAGTGGGAGTATAATTATAAGTGGAGTTGTGTTGAGTGGGACCTGGATTGGGATGAATATCTCCTGCAAGTAGAAGAATGTTAGGGTAGTAGTGACAGTTATATTTGTAAAAGTTAAAGATAAAATACATTGTTTTATTTTTAGGAAATGTGGTGTAAGTGGGGGGAATTTTGATTTTAGGAAGAGGAATTTCAGTAGAAAATACAGAAGCAAACATAGCAAATGAATGATAAGTGAGGTGAGAGTGTGAAGGAGTAATGGAGGTAGTACAAGAAAAAGGGTAGTAGAGAAAGGCATGATTGGTACGAGTATTGAGTGCTGGAGTACTGAAACTGGTGATTGGGGAGTTAGTAGTAGGTTTATTTTGCTGGTAGGTATGCATGAGTGTGTTGCTTGGGTGATGTTTGAATAGGGGAGTAGGAGTAATGTGGGTAGTGGAAGGAGAAGTAATAGTTTGCTAGTGTAGTGTGGAAGAGGGGAGGGGGTTAGTTCTGGTTTGAGTGGAGAACAGGAAGGGGAAGTAAGGTGCAGACTGGGTGTTAATGGTTAGGTATAAAGGAAAATGGGGGGGTGAAGTGAGTCAGAGTGTAGCGAGAGCGAACGGAGCATGGCTACACCTCAGATGTGAGAATAGATGTGAGAAAGCTCAAAAAACAATCAGTCGCTGTTTGTCTATTAGCAAATGTAACATATATGTAGAATATATGCAGGACATTACAGAACAAAAGTAATATCTTTATTGCCTACTATGTGCTGTTTAGCCAAGTCAGAAACCTTATGCTCTGTATTTGTATTTATGTTAACTTTAGTGTGTTTGGTTTGGCTGGGAGTCAGGAACAACTACTAAAAAGGTATGTGACTGTATATTAAGGAGTTCTTTAAGTAAAGATTACAAGAAATGCTAGCTTGTGAATGTGTTGGGGGGGGGGGGCAGCTACCATCCCTGGCCTACAGTTAACAAAATACACTATGCACTTAATACAGTGATAAGCCCAAAGTATTGTGGAATTCAGGTGCACCTACAATGCTTTTTTAGTCCTTTTTCTTTCAGGATGATTGTTTCCTTTTATTGCTTAGTAGCCAGATTCATAAAGTTGCTAGAGCAGTTAAAAACTGCCATGGACCAGTAGAAGGGGAACGGCTGAGGAACCTGTTCACAGGGGCTGTGGAAATCTAAAAATAAGAATGGAGAGTAAGAAACAGCTGCAAGTTAGTAGGGTCACTGAAGAAGATGGAGGGAAGTACAGGAGAGACAAAATACCATAACTGAGAAATGCAGGCATGAAATATGAAACAAATACATTACTATCAGGGTAGAGTGCAATTCTAACATTTAGTAGAAGTGTAAAGCATACCAATAAATAAATGCAGCACAAATAGACCAGACCAACACTAGTATGTGATAAACTGCCCACATATGCTATACTAACATTAGTATGTGCACATGGTATATAGAATATAGCATGCAGGTCTAAGAAAACAGTACAGGAGTCACCAGCCACATATTAGCTAAACAGAAGGAGAAGCGAAACACTCCCAAAAGTTCACTAGATAGTGTACTCTGTGTTAATACAGTTTTAAATGCCTTGCAAGCCTAGAAATCTTAGCCCTCCAAACATAGGCTTAAAACACATTGCTTGAATCATAAATAGCAAACTATTTTCAATAAAACAGATTTAAGGTGGCTTTTCATAAGATCACAGCAATAAATAAGCAAAATACAGATAGTTTCCTGCAGGACTCCACTAAAGTTGCATTTAATTTACAGAAACATCTACAAAACAGATGTTACAGCAACAGAGACATCATACAGCGCAGACAGATTGCTTAGAGCCGCACGGCTACATATTTTCTTAGTGAGAAAGTATTGTGGCCATTACAGTTGTGATAAGAGTTCGGACAAGTACATACCAAAAGGGGAGTTATACTCACTGATCAGCCTAATGAGTCTTGAGTACAGTGGAATGATTACATCCTTGAATCTGGATGCTGTACCTTCAGATATAAGCTGTGTGATGAAAAGGGGCTTCCATACAATACTGGAAACATGGTGATCAAAGGAGAGGGGTTTTTTTTGCTGATATAGTTTCACAAATCCATGACTACAACATCAGTTTTCAGGGGTGTGTTACTAATGTAATAGTACAATTATGTATTTCTTAAAATTTAGTTTTAGTCCATGGTTTTGACACCAGCTATTTATTTGGAATAGCCCCTGTTGGAAGACCATGGTATCCTCTGAGGAGTTTATAATGACACCAAGATTGCAATCATCTGCAAACCTGGTCAGCCGCAAACCCTTAACATTAGCTTTGACCTCCAAGAAATAAATGCCAAAGAGGAGTGACCCAGGGACTGAAACCTGGGATGCAGTCTTTTGGAGGAGGTAGAAACACTCACCTTTATTTCCTGAGTTCTGTTTCTGAGCCAGTTTGCTATCCAATGAGTTAAATAGGGTTTAAATTTTATTTATGATACTTGAGTGTGGAATGGTGTTGAACATCTTTGCAAGGACTACATATGTGGTGTGTACTGAGTTGTCCTCATCCATTGCTACAATAACAAATTACAAAGTAGGATGTGTGAGGTAAGAAATATGAGCCGAAGGTATTCCAAAGCAAACATTTATTGTAAAACACAAAAACTTTGGTCCTTTCCTCCCTTTATAGAAATGGACTTCAGAAGGTACGCAATGGCCCAAGTCCTGCCTCAAAAATGGTCATTTTGACTTAATACACATACACTTGAGGAAAGAATACAAAACTGAAAAATGTAGCTTAATGATTGCTAAAGTAACTTTTTTGAAGAAGTCAACCAGATAAAGTATGCAGGATCTACCCTTGATGAATCTGAAATATCTTGGGTCTAGAGTCAGTAGGTTACCTATATCCCGATTTACTGATACCATAATTTTCCTTTCCTTAGTCCTACAGATGATACTGGCCAGATATACAACTGGACTATACCCTATTTTATTTTCAAAACTGGTTGGAATTTAAAGAAAAGTTTAGACAGTAATGGTTATTTTAGCAAGAACAAAGTACAACAAAGTGGAACAAAGAAATGTGGGACTTTTGCACAATGTAATTTTATTTGTGAATATAATATTTTAACTTTAACCAAACACTCTAGTCATAGGTGATACTATAGTTAGGCACACTGATGTTCCACTCACCAGGCTAAACAAGGAGAAAGTTACTGTCAGCTGCCTGTCGGGTGCCAGGATCCGCCACATAACGCACGCACTCAGGTCATTCCACAACAAGTACAACTATGACTCTGTCATTGTCCATGTTGGTGTGAACGACCTGAGATGTACCTCCCTGGAGTACATGAAAAGAGACATGGAGGAGCTGTCCGATCTTGTAGCCCAGGCAGGTATGACCCTAGCCCTAAGTAGCATCCTGCCATCACCCAGAATGATACCACAGTACAAGGACAAAATGATTGACTTGAACAATTGGCTAAGCTTCTGGTGTCATTCTAAGGGGATCCAGTATCTGTCTGCCTGGGATGACATGATTGACAGACCACGATGCTTTGCCAGAGATGGTCTGCACCTGTCACCCTTGGGATTCTGGGTACTGGCTAAGGCTCTTGCCACCCCTGTAGTGTCTTTTTTAGGCAAGGTTCAAATGACAAATTCACCACCATAACACGTACAAGCAAGCAAAATCCGAGAATAATGCTACTCAATGCTAGAAGTCTAAACCTCAAAATGCACTCACTTGAGATACTCCTTAAAATGGAGAACAACAACATTTGTACAGTGACAGAGACCTGGTTCAAGGCTCCAGAGAACACCCCTGCATTACCAGGCTATAATTCATACAACACCTTTCGGCTACCTAACCTGGATCAAAACACTAAAGGCAGAAGCGTGTCCATATTCATTAATGATATCCGCAGCTCCAGGCTAGTTGCTCAGCATAATGCATCCGAGATTATCCAAGTGCAACTAACTCTGGCCAAGACCATAATCCAAATTGTAGCTTGCTACAGATCCCACCATGCCCCAGGATTCCCACTCCTTATTTCTTGATACACTGAAAAATATTAGGGTACAACCTAACACCCTAATAATGGGCGATTTCAACTACCCCACCATTAACTGGGAAAACTACTCATGTACCAACTCTTTTGCTCAAAATTTTCTGGAATTCATAAATTCCAACATCTTGGATCAACTTATCCACACCCCCACCAGGGGCAGCAATATCCTAGACCTGGTCATTACCAACATGGACAACCGGTGTTCCACACCAGAGGTCAATTCCTCATTGGTCAGATCCGAACACAAGCTAATCACCCTAGACATCCACATCCCACCCCCAACCCCCATTAGGGAAACCATCGTAAAAAATTTCTCCAAAGTCAACTTCATGCTTCTTAAGACAGAAGTGGCAAACTTCACGACACCCATGCAGACAGACAATAGCGGTACGACTGCTGAATCCTACACAAGTGCACTTTTTAAGCACTTACATAAGTGCATGGATTGTGCAATCCCTAACAGAACCAAGATGCTATCCTCCAAAAAAAGAAGCCAATCTGGTGGTCCCCTGCCATAAACAAACTCTATAACAGAAGAAAGAAACTGTTGCAAAAAAGAGTAAAATCCCATGACTGGAGGAACTCCCTCATTAGCCTTAGTAAGGAGCTGAGATCCCTCATAAAATCCTCCAAAGCTAGTTACGAAAACAAAATCGCCACTGATTCTAAAGACAACCACAAAGCATTCTATATCTATGTCAAGAATCTCAATGGCAACATTCAGATCTGCTCTGAGTTACAGCACAATGGTGCTAAATATACAGAACCAACTGATATTGCCATCATCCTGGCAGACAGGTTCAGTGCTAACTTTACCCCACCTCTCACCCCCTAAAGGGCCCATCTCTACACCGGAAGAATGCAAAGTTCCTCTAATCATGGCTGCACAAGTAAAAACCACACTCTCCAAAGCCAAGAACACAGCATCCATGGGACCTGACAACATCCCAGGCTGCATTCTACATGAACTACAAAACAAACTGGCACCTCACCTAAGTACCATGTTCAATCATAACCTCACCTCAGGCTTTGTGCCCACTGAATGGCACACAGCAACGTTTATCCCACTCCACAAAGGGGGAGCCACCACAGACACTGGAAACTACTGCCCCATTAGCCTGATGAGCCTGGTCTGCAAGGCTATGGAATGTATCATCATGGCACTTATAAACAGTGACATTGATAATCTCCAAACTCTGGACCCCACCCAGTTCGGGTTTGTAAAAGGCAGATCATGTCTCCTAAACCTGATAGACTTCTTTGAAGCAGTCACCAAAGCTGTTGATGAGGGTAGGGTGGTTCTCACAGCCTAACAAGATCTTGCCAAGGCTTTCAACACCATCCCTCATTCTGGAATTATAGATAAACTCACTAAACTAGGTATAGATCCCAATGTCACAAGATGGGTTGCCAATTAGCTCACTGACAGAACCCACACTGTGAAAATAGCAGACTCCAAATCTGACTTCAGACCAGTGACAAGTGGAGTACGACAGGGTTCAGTCCTGAGTCCTCTCCTGTTTGGCATCTACTTCTCTGTAGTACAGGTTAACATAGAAGATCTTTGGCTAATGAAGTTTGCAGATGACTGCAAACTAGGAGCCATAATCGAAACTCCTAACGATGTGGACATCCTACAAAAGGGCCTCACTGAGACAGATGCCTGGTGTCAAAGCCAAAAAGTGCATTGTCATCCCTTTTGGTAAAAACTCTGTACCCATAAACTACCACATAGGCACCAAAAGTGTGATAAGAGACCTTGGGACACAAGTGGACAGTAGACTCATCTTTGATAATCACATCACCACAGTAGTCAGGAAATCCTTCTACGTGGCACACCTCATCACAAAAAGTTTCTCAACCAGGAAAAAAGAGGTAATTGTTCCACTCTACTCATCATTCATTAGATCCATTATAGAATACAGTGCCCCTTTTGGTATGTACCTCACAAGACATCTACAACAACTGGAAAGGCCACAGAAATACCTCACAAGGAGGATTACCAGCCTCAAACAGATGCCCTACGGGGACCATCTCAAAAAACTCCAGCTTTACTCCATCGCATATCGCCTTTTCAGAGGCGATCTCTGCCTAACATACAAAGCTATGTCAAACCCAGAGCTGATGGACATGCTCCACTTAAAGAAATCCCAATCCCTCTGAGCCACATGCTCTAGGGACCTAAACTTGTCACCACAATAAACAGAACATGCTGGAGGGATAGATTCCTGTCCCAGAGTCTTCCCATACTCTGGAACAAACTACCTATCTATATCAAACAAAGCTCCTCATTATCACTCTTCAAGAAAAATCTTGATGATTGGATGGGAGATAGGAAATTCACCCCGGGGATCACTTCTGTGGCTCTGCTCAACAGGGGCACAGGAAAATAATTTCCTTGGGTGGCGAAAGCCAGGGTATCTTTTTGGCTAGGCTTATATAGGCCCTAGGGCCAATAGCCTAGTACCTACCTATGAACCTATGAACTTTGGAGAATAAAGGAAAATCAAAAGTCACATTTCTTAAAGGGAATTGTCAAACTGTTAGGGTGGTTTATTTAGCTAAATGCTCTACATGCCCCGCTTTTTATGTGAGCAAAACTGATACAGCATTAAGAAAGAGAATCTACAAATATTTATACAAGGGTCTATATCAGAACACCGAACATTCAAAATGTCGAGTGTTCTAATATCGAACCCTACCAATCGAAAATACCAAACATCGAATGTTCAGAACAGCAAATTTTTTCCTAGGGAAAAAATTTGCTGTTCCAAAACACATACACACAACACAAGCACACCAAACAAACAGCAATCCACACACATACACCTAAAATCTTACACCTAACCCTACACTAAACTATACACATACCACTAACTATCCACTTACCTTAACCCAAACCCTAACCCTAAGGTCTGTCACTATCGCACACTCACCTCACCCACACCCTAACTCACCTACAACGCCCTAACCCTCATGTCCATATAATCGCACACATACCTAACCCGCGCCCTAACCCTAACTCACCTAACCCGCCCTAAAACTCATGTCCACACAATTGCACACATACCTAACCCTCACTCAATCGCACACTTACCTGAACCTGACCTGTAACTTTCCAACAGAGTGCTGAAAATACCGAAGCAACAGAAATGGACAACCAAATTCTTTCCCTAGGAAAGAATTTGGTTTTCTGCTTCTTTGATATTTTCAGCGTTCACCGAAAATGGGTTGATATTAGAACACTCGACATTTTAAATGTTCGATGTTCTAATATAGACCCTTTATACAACATAGAGAAAAAGAATGACACAAATGCATTATACAGACACCCTAAATGTTGTCCCAATTTTATTGAGTTTTGTTTTGGTATTTTAGATCAAGTTATATTGACTTTGAGAGGAGGTGATTATAAACTTAAACTTGAAGAAAAAGAAGTGAGGTGGCAATTAGAGTTGTAAGCTTCTCAGTTTCCTGGTATCAGTGATCACATTTCCCTAAAACCCATTTTAAACTTACAAGCTGCACAATGTCTTAAGTGATTGTTTTAGTAAGTTTTAATACAGACTGTTAAGATTAGTAATTTTATGTGATATGGTGTCATCCAATACAGTGGTGTATTAGGTTAAGGCACTGTCTCTTTAAGAGACATAATTTTTTAATTGAATTTTTAATTGTTTAATTATTACAATGATGTACATATATAAGTAGAAAGAAGCAAGTTATATTTAAATTCTGAAGAAGTCCAATATGATAGTGGACAAAGGTGCTTAATCTCATGTGTATTTAATGGTGTGCTGATATTAAATTTTGTATAAAAGAATTCATCTGGCATCGTTTGTGTATTTTTCATTTCCATATAGAAGCATTTTATTGGGATCTTTAATTTTTAGCTTTGATGCTTCTTAGTTGTTTTGAGGTGTACAAGTCTATAATTACCTCATTCCATTGAAGCCTCATCTCAGTAAAACTGAATAACTGTTGCTACCCTCCATTTTTCCAGCACAAAGCCTATTTTGAGACTGATATTGAATACCCTCTGTAGGTGGTCTGACAAGTTATATTTCAGGCCGAACAGTCAGCAGCCTGATATGTTGTCTGGCCCACCCATAGAAGCGATGTTCTTAGCCTTAGCTAGTGCCTTGAGGACTTGGGTTTAGAAGATTTTGGGGATGTAGATGCATGTAAGTGATCTGAGAATATCGGAGGGTTGTGAAGTTTGAGCTAAATTTGCCTATTAGTAGATTCACAATGTCCTCCAGGTCCATATACATGACATCATTGGGTCTATATCAGAAGATCGAAGTTTCAAAACTTTGAATCTGATATGATCGACACAATATGATCAAAGTTTTGAAACTTCGAATCTTTTAACGGAGATCTCCTTACAACACGGAAAGGGAAGATTTCCCTTTTCTGTACTGTAGTGCGATCTCGGAGTTGGTATATTTAAGTAGCGGGTGGTGGGGGTGAAGGGGGGCTTGCACCCTGCTTAGAGCATTTAAATGGTTTGTAGATTGTTGTGTTTTATTACATTTTTGACATTGCAAAACTTTAATTATATGGTGTCGACCATATAAGATTCGAAGTTTTGGAACTTCGATCATGTAATATAGACACACATCATTTGCTAGGTTTCTAATACAGTTAAAGAAGGTTTTGTGTTTTTCCTTCATCTGGGTGACTATTTTTACTTTATATATGGCTTTGGTTGATTTGATCAGGGTCTGTAGTTCAATGTTTAGTATAGCAAGAATGTTTTTGGCATCTTCAGAGTTAAATTTATTTTTGCATTGTGGCCAGAAGCATGACACATCCCCCCAGCCCCAGCCATTCCTTCAGGTCCTGTTTCTGTGGCCTGCCCCTGACACTAGTTTCTCACATTTAAGTGAGAAAAAAAATAATTTCATCTTTTTTAAACTGTATAAAACTGCTTGCTACAAATGTAGCAAACAATTGCCAGATGCTCTCTGCCTGCATGGAACACTATAGTGCTCAGGTTTGAGTTTAAATAAAATCTTCTTTCAAACTGCAGCAAACTGCTTGTTACAAATGTAGCAAGCAGTTGCTACAGTTTATACCTTGCTTGTTCAGAGCATTATGGCACTCGGGTATGAGTTAAAAAAGTTCTTCTTTTAAACTGTAGCAAACTGCTTACCACAAACATAGCAAACAATTGCTACAATTGCTACAGTTTATACCCTGCTACAACACTCCGGTTTTAGTTAAAAAAATATTTTTTTTACTTTTAAACTGTAGCAAATTGCTTGTCTGTTTGTGAGGTTGCTGTGGATATTTGTTTCTTAGGTTACATTTAAGAGGTCTTTGTGGTTTAGGTAAGTTACTTTTAAGAGCCCTATCATATAAAGCTCTATGTGTTGGCCTGAGCTGTGTGTGCCTTGTTTAGTGTGGTATTCTGTGGCATTGAAAACCTGCTTATCATTTGTTGTGACTTCATCTGAGAGCTTTGCCTCCAATAACATTATAAACTACTTTTCTCACACACTGGTCTAAGTAGTAGGTGGTTGTCAGTAACCTGAGACTATTGTTGCATTGTCTCAGGATGTTGCAGATCCATAGTTATAGGTGCTTACTAATGAGAGCTGTAGGGGGTTGCACCTATGAAGTTTAAAGATGATTTACTAGAGGTACTATCTCTCTGAAACAAACAATCCAAGTCTATACATGAAGAACAATGTAATGTAAAAACAGTGTAGGAAGAGCACCAAGTGCAAACCAGGGCCTGTTTGTGCAACCACTATTTATAGTACAATAGGAATCAAAGGAGTAGGTTGTATAGAGAAAGTTAAGGCTCTAAGTGTCTGCATCTAAAGCTCTTACATAAAAACATAATAGGATAGTGTTCCGTGCTGCTACACAATGGGCAGTATGTCACTAAATCACGTTATTGATAAGATAGAAAATAAACTACAAAAGGCTCAATAGAACATACCAACCCATGACAAGACACTTGAATTTACCCTCAAAAGCAAGTAATGCCTACTGTTAGCTTGAGAACCTTCCTCTGCCATCAGAACAAACCAATAAACATTCAGCAAAACTTAGTAAATTAGTCACTCACTGTGTTAACCAAGAATGATAAATAGTGGCAATTCACCTATTAGATACTTCCTGGCTACTACCACTACTGGTGTCCCAGCAGCTAGACTCAGCTAGGAATCAATGTCTCTTTGCTCCATCTCAAACCAGAAGCAAAAAAGATGTACTAACCCAATCTTAGTTCCTAAGAAGCAGGTTACAGGCTTTTCTGGTGATCAGCAGCAGAAGCATAGCTTTCTCAACCAGCACCCTGGGCCAGTATTGTAAACCAACGCCCCACTCCCTCCATTCAAGTGAAAAAAAAAAGTACTTCATTGCAATAAGCTAATAAGCAATCAGCTTACTACAGTTAGAACTACAGCCTTCCCAGCTCTCCCATTGATCAGCAAAAAAATAGAAATGTTAATCAGGTGGCAGATGCATGACACACACCCATTCCTCCTGCCTCATCCATTCAGGTCCTGCTTCTGTGCTCTACCTTCAACCCTCCCTCAACATAATTTCTTTTAAACTATAGCAAACACTTGCATCAGTTTATACCCTGTCTGCATGGGGCACTACAGCACTGATGCTTTAGTTAAAAATGAAAATCTCCTTTTTAAACAGTAGCAAATTGCTTGCTACAAATATAGCAACCCATTGCTACAGTTTATACCATGCCTTCACAGAGCACTACAGTGGTCAGGTTTTAGGTAAACAAAAATTTTTTTTTTTTACTTTTAAACTGTAGCAAACTGCTTGCTACAATGTAGAAAGCAGGTGATACTGCTTAGACAACACAAGGAGCACTACAGCACTCAGATTTGACCACAAATACAATGCCAGCATTTAAAAGCCAGTATTGCATTAATGAAAGATTGGGATCAGCTAGTCATGCCTCCAACACTCTGCACCTGTGTCACTTGTCCCTTTCACCCCGCCCTAGCTACGTTACTGATCAGTAGTCTCATCCTAAATGTTGCATGGATCTCTAGACTTGTTTTGGTCTTCTTCTTGGTAGATGCTCTTGCTAGCATATACAGCAGGTCAGTACAAAACAGCTAAGCTGCACAATGACCTAAAACCAGACCAGTCAGGGTAGTCCCATATACACAGCCCAATCAAATTCCATGTTTCCATGTTTCTTATCTCATCAGGAGCAGAACATTTGCACTAATCTGAAGCTGTCTCCTAAGAAGCAGTTTAAGGTGTTCCAATACTGTACTGCTACAGCAGTAGGAAGGGCTTTACCTGTAGCATGAACAGTGATCTTGCACAGAGTCCAAGACTGTAGCTAATTCTAATTAACCATGCACTGTGCTCCAGAAATATCTGCAGCATGTGAACAGTACAGTAGAACGATTCAGAGAATAGATCTACTGCACAGTTTGGAGCACAAATTGGAAAAAGTATATGCCATCTTTTAACAGCACACATCCATTCGCTTTAATGGAAGGATCGCATCTGTTAGCATGACTGTGGGTAACTGACTGTGAAGCCATGTGTGTGTGTCTGTTTATATCAGGGTTTGTGAGTTTGTGTCAGTGAACATTTGTAGCAGAATATCTGCAGTTTGGATGTGTGTGTGTGTGTGAGCACATGCGCATGTGTGTGTCTGTTTTTGTCAGGGTGTGTGAATTTGTGTCAGTGAAAATTTGTAGCAGAATATTTGAAGTTATTTGGGTATGCATGTATGTGTGTCTGTCTATGTCTGTGTATGGAAGCTGCCTTTTTATATCATAAAAATACAACCAAAGTATCTCACACTGAACTCTAAAACAAACTACACCATCCAGCCTTTCTTTCTAGGAAATTTACTCTGTGAGAACATTCATCTCAAAACTTGACCTTCGTCTACACTTTTCCACCCCTTCAATTTCCACACCCCAACAAAGACACTCTCATAGGGTGCCTCATTAATGTTGGTAGCTTATCAGATAATCTCAGCCTACTAAAATCATGACTTACTTAGTATTTTTCCAACTCTACTGTTGTAATGGAGTCCTACATTAACAAGGACACTTCCACTCCCCCTCTCAACTCATCTCATGTCAGGAGTCATTACCTTTCACTGCACAGGTCAAGAAGATGAATCAGTGTGGAACATTCCTGTTACGTAAAACAAGTTTAACTGTCAAACTGTTAAGACATTCAGACCCAGTGATGTTATATTCACAGCTGAATGTTTGCAGAAATTGGGGCAAACAAGTCCATGCAACATGCCTTATGTGTGGCTTACCTGGAACCTTCAGCTTCTACTGCTAACATTTTGAACTGGTGCACCTCCTGTTAAAACCATCAACAGCAAACAAAGAGAACACTGTCTTCCTAAGCAACTTCAAAGATAAGCTCCTTCATCCTCTGATGACAACCAAGATGGTCTAAACAACTTATTTTATCCACTAGTGACATCTCCGGTGGACAAGCTGACCTTGGCATAACATAAATCCCCAATGAACCAAGTACACTCAACCTTTTTCTATTGCACCCATTGCCTCTTAATAATCCTTAAAAATCCTCCTATTGTCAGTGGTCATCCCTATACTATATTCTCCAGCCATCCATCCACAACAACTTTTGCCATTTTTGCACATGGGATCAGGGTGTCAACGGTGACCATCACCTAGTACCAATGTTCATACTACTAGGTGGCTAGCATATCTATCAATAATTCCAAACCCCATAGTTGACTTTCCGAACAAACGTCCACTTCTGTACCAATAAAATATCTTCACATATTGCCTCCACTGAATGGTCTTCAACATCATCAGACCAAAACTCGTAATACCACACACAGGTTACTTTTGGATACCCCAGCATTCTCCATTATGGCCAGTTTCTGCTAATCACTGGCCTTAAAAATGTCAGTAAAATGGATGGATGACTAAAGAACTCCTCTCTCTCTTAAAACTCTGACACATTGCCTGGCACAGCTTGAAAGCCAGTCTCTCCCTAACCCTTGGAGAAAGGATCACTTTCCAAAAGAAGCTATCCAAAACTCCATACATTCGTCTTCCATACGTTCTTCTTCCATAGTCCACTGATCTTCAAGTAAGTAATTAAGTAAAGCAGGTAAGTAAGTATGGAAGGAAGCTCACTGAGAGGGCTCATTATGTTTAAGTCCAAACACCTTCACACTCTGTACATCAAATGGCCCAGCCACACCAGATTGGTTCCAACAAGATTCAATCCTCCAACTTCTCGGCCCTCGCAGCATAATGTCCTCTGACATCATTCAACCCACCATGGTGTCAGACATATCCATCCAAATTTTACTTCAAATGCATTTCTATCAAATTCATTGATAACTTAGACAAGTCCTTTTATACAGGCTTCCTTACAAAGTCCATTCCCCTACAATATGTCATTATGGCTTGTCAGGCACTGCAAACATGTCATTCTAAAGCCACTCCAACACACTTAAATTTGTAAAATTATCTTCTGCAACATATGGAAAGCTGTCATCACATGTTCTATCCCCAAGGCCCTATTTCCATATTCCTGTACAAATCTTCATACTTCAAGCCCTGGAAAAAAGCTAGAAAAGTTGACTTAGACTTAAACATATGATTATATCCAAAATATAACTCTGTCTCTGAATGCTAGTTTTGCATCCTTTGAACATTCACTTATAACATGCTCGTGTATATTAATAAAGGTCTTCACATTGGAGCCATATTCATAGAAGCCACAAAGACCTTTGTTGTACTAAATCACTCTTTGTTTAATCCTGGCTAGCTTTAACTCTAAAATCATAAAGGGATTTGCATATTCCTTAACAACTTATTGTTTTGTGTAACACTGGGTCCACATCTTTCCCTTGTCAAAGGTGCCCAACAAAATTCAGTGCTTGCCACACTCATTTGTTCTCTCCTTCATAATTCCACACCAGCAGCTATCTCTAGCATCCAAATGATGATTACATGGCAATGTACAGATTCTCCACCAATCAAATTTCTTTTTCATGGCAATATACAGATCCTCCACCAATCAAATGTCTTTTTCATCAAGCTCTACTTATCTTCTAGTATAAGTAGGTTGCCTCCTGATAATGACATATAAATGCTCTTTTCAATATTGCTCAAGCATGCTTGTTTAGCATGTTGTTTGTGACACTATCTCTGCTTGTTACAGTTTCTAGTGATATGTCTGTGGGACTAAACTGCATCCAATTTAGTTGACTAACTTGACTCCAAGACTGCAATTTCTTAGGTCAGAGAGTCAAGTCATTTATTTTTCATTTTGTGTGTATTGACCCTTTCTAAAATAAATCAACAACAACCTGAAAAAATGGATATTTTAGGACATGCATTATTCAGCAGTCCGTGCTTCAAATACCTATGCCAGTGACTGGGTACCACCCCATTCTTGAAACATTCCATACAAGTGACTAACTCAATAATAAACAAACTACTGTTCCCAGCATAGAAACTCTCACACTACCTCTCCCCAGCTGATAGTATCGCAATAAAGAAAAGCATTGTCCTGGCCCAGTTTGATTTTTCACCCCACCCCCAACACATCAACATCCTGATCTAACTTCTGCACTGCAAACAACAGCCATCCCTTCTTAGACTCCCTTCTTAGAGAATAAGGTAATATAGCAGACTGATGGATGTTCTGTTCCCAGCTTGTGCTCCTGCACCAATAGAAAGTTTCATGCCTCTCCTAGCATCCTCAAGAATCTACTCTGAAGTTGCCATGGTAATCATTTACACTACTATATCCCAAACATCTAATAACACCTCTAGCCATTGTAAATATTGCAACTATAGGTAATATAATTTTCACCTAAATATCTCTTGGTAATGAACTAAATATATCCACACTGTTGCCTTTCCTAAACTAGATGTGTATTTTATGGTTTGTTAATACTGTGTTTTATCATCTCCTATTAATACTTGTTAACCTTTACTCAGCATCCAGTCCATGAAAAGGTGTTTTGTGAATTAGAAGCTGATCCCAGTCAGCAGACAAACAAACAAGCAAACAAACATAAATAAACAAACAAACAAACAAACAATAAAGGGTGCTGATGATCTCAGCTTAGCTAAGTTAATAATAACAGTGCAGTGAAAACATGAAGTTCTGCAAAGAGGAACAGATAGTTCTAAATAAGATGACCACAGATAATGACCTTTGAACACAGCCTTTATGTCATTTGGAATAGGAAATTGTATTTTCAGAGGGTGAGATTGTTAAAAAAACATTGGATATTTCTAAACATTAAAATGACACTTAAATTTCATACAGAAAAGCTATACAGAAATACCATCACATTTCAGAGTGATATGTTCGGGGTTATTCAAGGAAGGTCAGTTTCAATCATGTTTCACATATATCCAAGTTTCATAAGACAAGTTCTTGAATATACCTCCTTCTAATAGTTTTCCATGAGGCAACTTTTCTTCTTAAACTCAAAAGGGCCCAAGGAAAATGCATTAAATGAATTTCTGCTTTCTCTTCATTCCCATATGAAACAACGAAGACATTAAATCCATTCTCTTATTTCTACCAGGAAGTGAGTGGAATATGTTTACCATGTACCATATTTGGAGGAATATGATTGTGTTCAGCTATGTGGGCCTAAGCAAGGTCCCCAGTGGCTACAATCTGATTTGAAATCGGTGATTAAATCAACTTCAAACCATTGAGAAGGTGAACAGATTAGAGAGTGCCCTGCCTGCACATCTTGGAGCTGCACCATCCATAAAAGTGTTTAAGATGTTCCTGAATGATGTAATTAGGAGGAAGGTATTAAGATACAATGGGAACTGGATTTCATGGTGTGCAGGGCAACACTGTAATAGGATTCTTGATCTTCTTCTTCTTCTTCTTCTTCTTTCGGCTGCTCCTGTTAGGGGTCGCCACAGCGGATCATCTTTTTCCATTTCTTCCTTTCCTCTGCATCTTGCTCTGTCACACCAACCACCTGCATGTCCTCTCTCACCAGATCCATAAACCTTATCTTAGGCCTTCCTCTTTTCCTGTTACCTGGCAGCTTCGTCATTAGCATCTTTTTCCCAATATACCCAGCATCCCTCCTCAGCACATGTCCAAACCAACGTAATCATGCCTCTCTGGCTTTGTCTCCAAACCGTCCAACCTGGGCTGACCCTCTAATATACTTATTCCTAATCCTGTCCACCCTCATCACATCCAGTGCAAATCTTAGCATCTTTAACTCTGCCACGTGCAGCTCTGACTCCTGCCTTTTTGTCAATGCCACTGTCTCCAACCCATATAACATAGCTAGTCTCACTACCCTCTTGTAGACCTTCCCTTTCACTCTTACTGGTACTCATCTGTCACAAATCACTCCTGACACTCTTCTCCACCCACTCCATCCTGCCTGTACTCTCTTCTTCACCTTTCTTCCACACTCACCATTACTCTGAACTGTTGATCCCAAGTATTTAAACTCATCCACCTTTACCACCTCTACTCCCTGCATCCTCACCATTCCTCTGTCCTCCCTCTCATTCACACACATATATTCTGTCTTAGTCCTGCTGACCTTCATTCCTCTTCTCTCTAGAGTATATCTCCACCTCTCCAGGGTCTCCTCCACCTGTTCCCTACTCTCACTACAGATCACAATGTCATCTGCAAACATCATAGTCCATGGGGACTCCTGTCTGATCTCATCTGTCAACCTATCCATCACCATTGCAAATAAGATTTCTTGATATTGCAATTTATTCTTGATATTGCTGTTTATGAGGTCAGTTATAATATGTTTCATGGCTTTGTAGATCAGGCTTGTAAGGCCGATAGGTCTATAATTACCTGGGGTCAGTTGTAAGGTCACCCCTGTGAAGGGACATTAACACTGCAGTGTGCCACTCATCAGGGTCAAAGCCAGTGTCTAAACTTTGGTTAAAGAGGGTGTCTGTGAGATCATGTTTAGCACTACTAATTAATCATACAAGTATATCATCAGGTCCTATGGAGAAATTATATTTTGTCTTAGTTAGCATGTTCAGTAAACAATCTTGAGAGATAATTGAGGTACTAAGGGATTCAGATATTTATGGGCTTTGAAAAAAAGTCATTGTACAGTTGCATGGAAGAATGAACATAAACATTTCCACTGTCAGGTAACTTTACTGTGGCTTACGAGTAACAAAACAGAAACATTACCAAGTTTAACAAATAAATATTGTAACATATGTCTTCATAAGAAATATAATTTTTAGATGCCTTACACCCCTGTGTGTATAGAGATAAATGTCTTTTCCGAATCCAGTTAATCTAAAGGAGCTATAAGGTAATAAAATCAGTTTTAGAGATCTTTTTTGCAGGGTAAGGCATTGTGTGTAAGCTGGTGGTCACCCAGTGTGACATTTCTGTCTCTCTCTCTCTCTCTCGCTTGCTCCCCTTTTAAAGTTCTCACTTGGAGTAAGGTATTGGCTGCTAAAGAGAGGAACTTTATTCATTTATTTACAAGGTAAGTGAGCGGTCAGTCTGACTATTTTCAACCACAATCTAAGCTTAAATATCAAAAACATTATACAGTATATGTAAGTAAAAATGATCTACGATATCTGTGAGTCAAAATAATATACCAAAAAAAGGGAAAACTCATTGTACAGGAATGACTGCTTTAGATATTGGCATTTGAATTACTAAAATTTATTTATTTATTCCAGTTGGTGACCGGGGAGGTCCACTGGGCTCAAGAGCCCGTTTTCAGTGGAGGCCCGAGGAGAAAAGCTCCACAGTACAATGTTACATCATAATGAAAATACAAATAAAATATACAAAAACTGAAAATACAAAGAAAAAAATTGTTTGTTTTAAAGTCAAAATAGGTGGAATTCAACAGACAGTTGGTAAAAGCATTCAATACTGAAGTCATTCGTAGTTAAGCAACTAGGATGTTAAAAGAGTATTGTCCTGGAGGATGAGAGGCATTAAGCATAAGGTTGGAAGCAAATAAATTAGTTACATTAACAATGTAGGATGAAGGGTGAAATTAGTAAGGTATGAAGTTTAGCCGGGAGAGAAGGAAGATGAGAGCTTGGGAGGTAAAGAATGAAGAGTGCAGTTACATTTTCTTTGAGTTTGTAGGTAGCAATGGAGTTGTGTTTTGAAGGAGTGAAGGTTGTCACATGTCCTCAGAGTAGAGGGTAAGGCATTCCATTTTTTAGCTAGGGAAAAGGAGAGTAGCAGTTGACCAGCTGGGCGCTTAGGTTTGTGGATGGAAATAAGGTTTTGGTGAGAAGATCTAAGGGGTCTGGGCGGTGTATATGGTTGAAGAATATTGGATAGTGCGGGACAGCTGGCAGGTTGGAATATTAGTTTGTGGGCAGAGACAATTTGGAGGTAGTTTAGTTGATTAGGGAGATCAAGCCAATTTAAAGTTTGTAAGGAGGTGCAGTGATGAGAGAGGGAATTTGACTTGGTGGCGAATTTGGAGATTTTATTGTAGCATACTTCCAGTTTACAGGTTACAGTGGAAGATAGATTAGTAAGCAGAGGAGCACCATATAGAAGAGATGGGAGGAGATATGTAGTGGCCAAGGTCTGTCTAGTAGAGGGGGAGAGGAATTGATTGTTTCTGTACAGTAAGCCGAGTTTTATGTGGGTTTTCTTGATGTTAAGTTGGATGTGGGTATTGAATTTTAAGTGTTCATCAATGGTGACCCATAGGAGTTTGGCAGAGGGAACGATGCCAATGGTGGAGTTGTTTAGGCTAGTAATATTAAATGAGTTTTTTTCAGTGGGGGTGGATTTAGAGTGAGTAAATAGAAGAATCTTAGTTTTGTTAGCGTTAAGTGAGAGATGGTTTTGGTGCATCCATTTTTCAGTGGTTGAGAAGGCGGTTTGAGTTATAGACTTGAGATCTGTAAGGTTGGAGGCATAGCAGATCAAAGTTGAGTCGTCTGCATATTGGACAATTCTGGTATTGGGAATGGCTTTGTGGAAATCATTAATGAAGATGTTAAATAGCAGAGGGCCAAGTATGGACCCTTGGGGAACTCCTGTGGGGGTGGGAAGGAAGCTGGAGGAGGCTTGGCCCCATTTCATGGCTTGGGACCTGTCTGAAAGGTAGCTGGAAAACCAGGATAGAGTTTTTGGGGAGATGTTGAGGTCTGATAGATGATTTAGTAGATGAGAGTGGGAGATGGTATTGAAAGCTTTAGATGAGTCTAATAGAATAGATGAAACTAAGTTGCCTGAGTCTCGAGCTGAATTGACAGAGTGTAAGAAGGAGAGAAGGGCTGTGTTGGTATTATGTCCAGGGTGGAAGCCGTGTTGGGTAGGAGAGAGCAGCTGGTGTTTGGTTAGGAATGGCATGAGCTGCAGGTGAATGCATTTTTCAAGAATTTTGGAGATGGGTGAGAGGATGGCTACGGGGCAGACATTGGAGAAGTTACAGTTTTTGCCACCTTTATGGAGTGGAAGAATAAAAGCAGAGCACCATAGTTTGGCTACATAGGACTCAAGTAGTGATCTATTTATCAGGATGCTGATAGGGAGTGCAATACTGTCAGAGGCAGTTTTTAAGAAGGAGGAGGGGATGTTGTCAGGGGCATTGGTGCAAGGTTTGAGTTTGGAGAGAAGTGTTTTTATAAGGAAGGTAGACACATGTTTAAGTTCAAAGATAGGAGTTGAAGGAGACGAGGCAGAGGAAACTGGGGCAGAGAGGGGGTGGGGGAGTGTTGTTGGGGAAGGTTTTGGTTAGCTCAGCAATAGAAGAGGTGAAGAAGGTATTGAATAGTTTGGCAATTTCTTGGTTAGATTTGCTAGTGTCAGGGCAGGGGTTGTTAGTTGTACCAGGCTTAAGGAGAGAGTTAATGGAATTCCAGAATTGTTTAGGGTTTTTTGCATGATTTATTTGTAGATGGTTGTAGTAGGACTTTTTATCTATTATGACTTGTTTTTTGGCTAGGTTTCATAGTTGTTTGTATTTAAGTAGGAATACAGGTTGTTTATGATGTAGATAGCTTTTCCAAGATTTAACTCTTTGTTGCATGATTTTTTTTTTGGTTTCTTTAGTTAGCCAAGGAGCAGCAGTCTTGGCTTTAACTCTTTTTGTTCATATAGGAGCTAGGGAGTTTAGGACAGTAAGGAATTTGGAGTTGAAGAAATCAATGGCTTCGTCTAGGGGTATGGTTTTTAGTGGGTTCCAGTTGGTGTTTTTGATCTGTGCTGGTGGAGTAAAATCTTTGTTGTAATTTACATGGGTATTCATATGGAAAATAGAAGAGTACATATTAGTTGTTACTATTGTGTAAAAGTTAGACCATTGTCACAACTTTCTATGTAAGATCCATGTCAAAGATCACTTTGCATTCTTATTAAAAATAAGAAATAAGGATTCAAACTGGAATTGCGTGCTTAATTTTTTAAGTTAAAACAAGAGATGAATGCTTTCACTCTTGTTAGACCTTCATCAGATCTAATACATAATAGTAACAACTAATATGTACTCTTCTATTTTCCATATGAATACCCATGTAAATTACAACAAAGGTTTTACTCCACGAGCACAGATCACATTTAATGACAGTGACTGGAACAGTGCTACATGCACAGTTTGCATCTTTATTGTTATTGGTGCTGTTAACTCCTTATCTAGGTCATACAAAGTCACTGTGTGCAGGTATAATATAACACTGTAGGCATCAGGTCCTGCATTTTTATTACATTAATGTAGTATAAAATGAAACAGATGACAGTGAGACTATAATCTATGTAAAATTCTGTGAATGGAGAGGGGAGGAGACTAATAGATAACATAATTCAAAAAAAGAAGTCTGCTGCTAAAGGCAGAGGTGCAATTAGTATTTATCAACTGTTTGTGAGTCTAGGAAGTCTCAAAGAGCCAGGAAAGCAACATGCCCTCAGGGATAGTATTAAGACAAGTAAAAGGAAAAACAATTATGAAGGTGTGTGTGTGTGTGTGTGTGTGTGTGTGTGTGTGTGTGTGTGTGTGTGTGTGTGTGTGTGTGTGTGTGTGTTTGTGTGTGTTTGTGTGTGTGTCTATGTGTGTGTGTGTGTGTGTGTGTGTGTGTGTGTGTGTGTGTGTTTAATGATTTGGCAGATTTAAATAATTCCCTGCACAGTACCCTGTCAGAAATATTTGACAGCAAATTGTTGTGACTAAGGAAATTATTCTTTTGAGGTGGGACACTGGATTTGAATTGCCTACCCATAGTCAGTTCTTAAGTTTAATTCTGTTGACTGCCAAAAAAAGCAATTAAATCTTCTTTCAGCTTTTCACGGTTAGGGGTCGCCACAGCGGATCACCTGTCTGCTTATGACTGGCAGTGGAGTTTTACGGTGTTGAGTTGACAGCCTGGCAACCAGCCTTCCACAGAAGACACACACACACACACACACACACACACACACACACACACACACTCATGCCTAGTGCCAATTTACAGTGTCCAATCCACCTACAGCATGTCTTTGGGATGTGGGAGGAAACCGGAGCACCCAGAGGAAACCCACTCGACCACAGGGAGGACATGCAGACTCTGCACCAGGGGCACCACAGCCAAGGATTGAACCAGAGAACCTCTTGCTGTGAGGTGGCAATGCTAACTGCAAATAAATAAATAATGGAAATCAAAATTTAAACCAATAGTAATTGAAGGACTGAATCTTGTAAAAGAGATAAAAGAATTGGAAAGAGGGATCTCTAGAAAAAGGAAGGGACAAATTACATAGAAAACATGGAATGTGGGGGAACAATATATGCAGAGTAATGTTCAGGAGGAGGAGAAGCAAGGTTTAAAAGAAGGCAGGAATCAAGCGATCTGTGCAATATTGCATTGAAAGACAGATTTTATAAAGAAATAAGATGCTGATGTGGGACAGAAATAAGATGGGTGTGGAGCAGGAGTAAAATGGAAGAGGTAAATTAAAAAGTGTTAGTATGGTTTCCTTTCTTTTCTATTAATGTTCCTATAAAAGGAAGCTTCATTCCTAAGTTCTGGTCATTTCTCTGGTGAGGAGATTGGAGACTCTATGGTGAAATTACAAATTATATCTCTATGTTGGTATTTGCTGACTGGGGTTGAGCAGCGATCTTCAAGGACCATTTTTCAGAGTGCTGTCTGGTTGAATGAATTGCTGCGAGTCATAAATGTAGGCTGAGGGAAGCAAACCATAGTCACAGCAAGCAGAACATTAACAGCTTATATTCTAAATTCTCTGTGCCAACTAGCAGAGGGTCAAGCTTGATGCTTATGTGTTTGCAGTTTTAAATTTGCCCAACTGATTATCAATTTATTTTGGATAACCCAGTCCCAGAGTTTTTTTTTTTTTTAATTAGAGTGCCTGTCTTTCCTCAGTGAAGAAGGAGCAGGTTATCTTTATGCATAACTGTGTTTGGCTGATCCCCACACAATCTGGATAATTAATAAACCATGGGAACTCAAATGGATTTTTTTTGAGGAAACATTGAAGGATTTACCAGACAGATAGGTCTGGAACCATTTCAGTGGTCATTCTCAGAAGTCCATAGCTTTATATTTTGATAACAATATCCCATTATCTAGTGATTCAAAGGCATTCCACAGTTCAATAAACAGAGCACCAGAAAGCAGATCTTTATTCATGTTAAAGTATCAGATCAGTGGATCAGATGACAGAAGAGAGAGCATTGCAGCTTTTCCCAAAATTATATTGGGCCTGTGAGAGAAGTCCATGTTTATTAATGTAGTGACAGAATTAACTATAGACACATATTTTTAAATCTAGCAATCAGGTTTAAATTAGCTGTGGGTTGGAAATCTTTAGGGCTGATAGGGAATGAGACATTAGGAAAAGAGCCTACTATATCAAATTAAAAAAATTAGTCCCTTCAAATTACATTAAATAGCATTTAAAATGTATCATGTTAGTAACTTCCAGCAAAATAACTTCAGTAATAATGACTAGTCAGTGATGTAAGATTATTTAAAAAAATGTTCTCTACTTATGACACTGACCACAATGTGAAACAATTTAAAAATTCAATGCCATAAGCTGTTTAGTTTTTAAACAGTGAGCTCTGCTGTATGGCAGACATTTAATAAAACTTACCATTCATTTTCTTTCTTTTCTAAAATGGCTTCTGTCTTTTCCCCTCTAATTTCTAGTGCTACATGATCTAAAACATAAAAATAAAACTTCTTAAAGTTTTTGTAAACTTTTGAATGTCTAAAAAGTGCATTATTATAATTATAATTTTTTTGCATAAAAGCATAGTAAAGCTCAAGGAGTGGATTTTTTTTAAATTACTGTCAGTTTTCCCTATATAAAAAAGCATTGATTCTAAACATTGATCTACATAATTTACACCTTCAGAACTATATGTAAAAGACCTGGTGTTTTGTTGGTCATGATCATTATTGAACAATAAAAATTGATCTTTTATTAATAAACCTGCATTGATATAGAAATGTGATCCTTAAAACTACCATACCTAATTTATTTATTTATTTATTTTTATTTCCAGTTTGATAACCGGGGATGTCCACTGGACCTGAAAGCCCGTTTTCAGTGGAGGCCCGGGGAGAAAAGCTTTGAATTTACAAACACATTTCACACTTAAAGCTCCATATTACAAACACATTGCACACTAAACAATTTACAAACAAGAAAAATCTAAATTTTTAAAAAGATTAAATTTGTAGCACAGAAAAAACTACACAGTTTCATTTTATGTTTGAGGTGAAAGATACATTTTAAGGCAATGGTAAAAGATACAGTTGCAAGAAGAGGGATATAAGCAGTGGGGAAGTGAAGATATAAAAGTATTTTAGAGTTTATACAGGGGGAAGAAGATAGAGAGTAGAGGGTGGGGGGCTGAAAACAAAGAGAGTTGGAAGAAAGAGGGGCACGAGGGAGAGGATTGAAAAGGGGAAGTGAAAGGATCTAGGTAGGAAGTATACAGTTACATTTCCAGTTTTGGGAGAGGTGAGAATGGAGAAGAGATTTGAATTTTTCTGGGCTTGTAGTGATTCTTAGCAGGGGAGGAAGTGAGTTCCATTTCTTTGCTATAGTATAAGAAAGTAGTAAGTTGCCAGGGGGTCGTTTAGGTTTGTAAACTGTAAGAAGATTTTGGTGGGCTGATCTTAGGGGCCTGAGAGGAGTGTGGAAAGGCAAGATATTAGATAGTGTAGGGCAAGCAGTGGGGTTAAAAATTAGTTTGTGGGCAGTAGTAAGTTGGAGGTAGTCAAGATGATTAGGGAGTTCAAGCCATTTAAGACTATGGAGGGAGATGCAATGGTGTGTAGAATGCCTAGAGTTAGTAGCGAATTTGGCGATTTTGTTGTAGCAACTTTCAAGTTTTGAGGAGATAGAAGCTGTGAGGTTGGTAAGAAGAGGAGCACCATACTATAGAGAAGGTAAAAGGAAGGTGGAAGCAAGGGTTTGTCTAGTAGCTAATGGTAGAAAGGGAGCATTTCTATAAAGCATGCTGAGCTTCTGGTGTTTTTTTTATGTTTAGTTGAATATGAGTATTACATTTCAGGTGTTCATCAATGGTAACACCAAGTAGTTTGGCACAAGAAACAACTTCTATTGAGGAGTGAGAGAGGCTGGTGATCTTGAAAGAGTGCTTATCAAGTGAGAGGGCTTTTGAGGGGGACAAAAGAATGATATGGGATTTACTGGCATTTAGGGAGAGATGGTTTTGAAGCATCCAATTCTCTGTAGTTGTGAAAGCAAATTGGGTCTTGGCCTGGAGCTCGGGAAGGCTAGCGGCTGAGCAGACTAACGTGGAGTCATCTGCATATTGCACAATTTGAGAGTGTGGAATTGCAGAGTGAAAGTCATTGATGAAGAGATTGAAGAGCATAGGTCCAAGAATAGAACCCTGCGGAACTCTGGTAGGGGTAGGAAGAAAGGTAGAGGTACCTGTTTGCCATTTCACAGCTTGGGATCCATCTGAGAGATAACTTTTGAACCAAGAAAGGGAATCTAGGGAGAGATTGAGGTTAGAAAGGTGGTTAAGAAGGAGTGGGTGGTATACAGTGTCAAATGCCTTGGAAAGGTCAAGGAGGACAGTGGAGACAATATCTCCAGAGTCACGGGCATGGTTGACAATGTCTAAGAAAGAGAGGAGAGCAGTAATGGTACTGTGGCCAGGATGGAAACCGTGTTGAGTAGGGGTGAGGAGTTGGTTATTGAGGAGGTGGGGCATGAGTTGCAGGTGGATACATTTTTCAGGGACTTTTGAAATTGGGGAAAGAATGGCTATTGGACGGAAGTTAGAAATGCTATAATTTTTGCCTCCTTTATGAAGTGGCAGAATGTAGGCAGCTCGCCATAGTTTGGGAACATAGGATTCCTGGATGGATCTATTGATGAGAATGCTAATGGGTATGGCAATACCATCAGCAGCAAGCTTGAGAAAGAGTGAGGGGATATTGTTGGGGGCATTGGAGCATGGCTTGAGTTTGGAAAGAAGTTTTTTGATACAGGAGGTTGACACAGGTTTTAGATAAAAAGTGGGAGTGGGTTGAGTGGAGCAGGAGAGGGGAGAGGAGGAGGAAGTAGGTTTAGGAGTAGGAGAGGGGGTGGATTTGGTGAAGGTTTTAGTAAGTTCAGCTATAGAGCTGGTAAAGAAGGAGTTAAAAAGGGCTGCAATTTCAGTGTCGGTCTTATTGTTGTCAGGACAGGGATTGGATTTAGTACTGGGGTGTAAAAGGGATTTGATGGAATTCCAGAACTTTCTGGGATTATTTGAGAGGCTAGACTGTAGTTTGGAGTAGTATGATTTTTTTATCTTTTGTAATAAGTTTTTTGGTTAGATTGCGGAGTTGTTTAAATTGAAGGAGTGTAGTTGGGTGTTTATTTTTATTGTAGAGTTTCCATGTTTTATCTCTTTGTTGCATGAGAGCTTTAGTGTCCTTAGTTAGCCAAGGGGCAGAGTTGTATTTTACTCATTTTGTCCTAGGTGGGGCTTGGGAGTTTAGGATTTTAAGGAAGGTAGAATTGAAGACTTTTAAGGCTTCATCTAGTGGAAGAGTTTTTAGGATATCCCAATTTGTTAGTTTAAGGGTTTCAGAAAATATAGAAGGGTTAAAATTGGAGAGGTTACAAGTGTGGGCATATTGGTGTTGGTGAGGGAGGTGTTGGGCAGCTCGGTGAATAAAGGCAGGGAGATGATCACTTATTGAGTGAGGAAGTATACCAGAGTCAGAGATCTTATTAGGGTGGCTGACTAAGATCCAGTCCAGGATGGACCCTGGAGGTTATTTTTGTTAGGCCTGGTAATGTCATTTATTGAGTAAAATTATAAAGATTGATAGAAAGAGTGGGAGAATTGTTATTAATTTTATTCCAGTCGATGTTGACATCTCCTAGAATGTAAGTCTCAAATTTGATGTTGTTAGAAGCCCATAAGAGAATATTCTCTAGGGTGGAAGTGTTGTCACCAGGGGGAATATAGATGGCTATAATACAGATACCTTTAAAGTTATTCATTTTGAGGATTCCTATGATTAGTTCAGCATTATTAAACTGAGGAATGGGATTCTGGTAAGGGCAGAGATTTAGCAGGCAGTTATAGATTAAGGCTACACCACCTCTTTTTATTTTGGCCGTCGAATCGAAGAGATTGGAAGCCATTCGGTATAATTTCAGAGTTAGTAATGTGAGGTTTTAGCCAGGTTTCTGTGACTGCTACTATGTCAGGTACAGTGTGATTTAGCCAAGCATGAAAGTTTGTTATTTTGTTATTTATACTCTGGGTATTAATGGCAATAAACTTAGGTATTTATGGCTGTTTCTAATAGTGGAGGAAGTGGGAGAGAGATTGTTACTGGCTGTGGACCCAGGGTTGGGGTGGATGTCACCTGCTAGAGCAAGCCAAGAAAAGGGAGAGAGAAGGACAGACTTTGGATTATGACATGAAGTTAGAGAGAGATACAGTTTTGATTTGATAGTAAGAGGTTTTAAAGAAACTATATGGAGTTTTAATTTAAAGTAATGAAGTGGGTTTGGTTGAAGTAGAGAGGGGGATATTAAATAACAGTGGGATGTCAAAGGGTGGGGAAGGGAGTGAGTGGAGGTGGGGGGAGGGAGAATGAGAAGGGTAGTTTGGAAGAGGAATAGGAGGTTGCATTATAGTGAGTTATTAGGAAGATAATACATGTAAAGTAGGTGAGTTGAACTGGAGGAGACATGGATGAATAGAGTAGGATAGATTTTAGAAGAGGAGGCAGAGAAAATGGGGAGAAATTGGAGGAGTAAGGAAGAGAAATATATTTGAGAGGGTAGTCAGGTGAGGGATATAGAGGGGGAGGGGTAATTAATTGAAACTGCAGCTGGGAGGGGGAGGGGCAAAGAGATGGGATAGGTTGGGGAGAAAAGGGGAGGAGATTTAGGGGACTATAAAGGTAGATGCACTGGGGTGGGTGGGATATGGGGGTAGGGGAGCAGAGTGAGCCCGTAGGGCAAACTGAGCGGGTAGAGCCACTGAAGGAGAGTGCCCAAAGAAAAACTGTTAGTGGACAGCTGACTTGGTAAGGTAAGTTTGGAGATGGGTAGAAGGTAAAGGCCTAAGTAGTAGGGATAGTAGACAGGGAAAATAAGAAAATTAGAGTATAGGCAGAAGGAAAGAAAAATATGTAGGGGCAGCAGTTCAAATATTTTATATAGAAACTGTAAGTCTAAGGGAAGTGTTTTGAGTCAGTGGGGTAAGACAAGGAGAAAGGCGCCACCTAGTGGACAAAGTTATATATCAAAGAGTAGCTTCTTATGGAGGGTAGCAGGGCTTGGGAAGTACAAGGAGGGGAAGGGGTTATGTTTAAAGAACAGAGGACACAAGAGGAGAGGGCAAGCAAATAGTTAAGGAAAAGGCTTTGCTGGTCGACCTAGCTAGGGAGTGTACATAAAAGAAAAAAAAAACCTAGAGTATCTAAACAGATCTGGATTTAGAACAGTCAGTTGTATTAGGAACACATACTTTCTTTAGTTTTATGTTTCTTCTTAGAGGGACTGATGCACAGGGAGGTTAAGGTTCAATTCCTCAGTGTAGGTAAATGGACAGTAGAAGATATGGTGGGTGAAGGACGTTGGTCAGCAGCGACAGGGCAGTCTCCCACTGGAGGACAATACAGTTAGGTTAGACAGCTGGGTAAAAAAGTAGAGAGAAACAAGAAGTAAAGTAAACAGAGGATTAGGCACATTAAGTAGAAAAATACTAGGCACTGATATTCAAATCTTAGGGAATAAATCACTGTTCTACATAGACAATATAACAAAAGACAATTTTAATAGTAACCTTAGTCACAGTGTCCGTGTTATAGCACAAATACTCTTCCCTGCTTCTACTCCACTTGATAATTAGTACTGGCTCATTACCAAAAACTCAACAGCATTGGAATAGTCAATCAAAATCTGCCATTTTTTCTGAATACCTAATTTTACAGCTTTTGAGTCGACAGAAAAAGTCACAGTTATAGTCAGAGACAAAGTAAATGAACATTTTTCAGTTTTCTACTATAACAGAGGAGCTTGTACCATTGCTAAAACATTCTCTTTTGCTTCCTGTATTAAAGGATCAAGGGATTCACCTCATCCAGGTAGTGTTAACCATTGTTCACCTCTACACATAAATTTAGTATGCAATACTAACTCATTTGTGTCAGCTGTGAATCTACTTATCCTAATTGCCTGCCCTTTGAACTACATTTTTTTAAAAAGTCAGGCTGCATAATTTGAAGGTGCAGTAAAGCATATTAGCTGTGTATTTTTGTCAGTAACTTCTAGGAGCAATTAGTCACACTAATTATATGATACTTAATGGAAGACAGTTGGGTTGGCTGGCTCATGGGACCAAGACTGGGGTTAATATCTCCTACCAAGGTAATTAAAAGACAACTCTATTCCACTGTAAAAGAAAAAATATTTGGGTTAATGCTGGACCCCCCTCCATAATTTAAATAACCATATAGCCAAAATCACTGCCAACATTCTTTCTCAGTTAAAACAATGTACCAGATCTCATCCTGCTTCATGTAAAACTGTAACAATGTTACCAGATCTCATCCTGCTTCATGTAAAACTGTAACAGTGTTATCAGATTTCATCCTGCTTCATGTAAAACTGTAACAATGTTACCAGATCTCATCCTGCTTCGTGTAAAACTGTAACAATGTTACCAGATCTCATCCTGCTTCATGTAAAACTGTAACAATGTTACCAGATCTCATCCTGCTTCATGTAAAACTGTAACAATCATCTCATCCTTGCTTCATGTAAAACCGTTGCTAAAAATGCACTATTTTAAAAAAACTAGGCTATGCACTTCTTCTACTCAGCAAGTACTCAACTTATAACTGTCAAAAACTATAGTTCACCAAATTAAAAATATGTAAATTTGTTCTCTTAGCTAAACAAAGGATGCAGCATTATGAAGTACTTCAAGCAATAAACTGGCTTCCAATACCAGGTAAAGCTACTCTGTTACTAGGAAAACTAGGAATCCAGAATTCTTATAATGGGGTCCTATTTTCCCCTTAAAAGAAAACTCCCTCTGAAAGACAAAAATTATACACTTAGATACGGCGAAGGTGAACATTTTTACACTCTCCAGACCAAGATTAAAACAAGAAATGGAACAGAAAGCCTTCTCCAGAACAGGGTGTGCTCTTTGGAACCACCTACCATATGAAGTAGAGTAACCTTACCTAAGAGTGCTTTAAAAAAATCATTAAAGGAAACCAGTTTTGAGAAAGCCAAACACTCCTTCTTTTGTGATACTGGCCAGAAAGTTTCTGAACTGAAAACTTAATCAAATTCTCCTAGCATATGATGTGTGTAATAGTACATTCGAACAGAGTGTGTATATTTACATTTTTTCAGAGTATGTCTTTTGTACATCGGGGATATTATTTTTTTTGCTTATAGTATACACTTAACATCTCAATATTTATCCTTAACTAGATAACTGTTTATATCTGCTGTAACTTGATTCACGTGCCGACTCATTTTATAATGTCACCTGCATTTTTTTTCTTTCCCAGGTCATGACTAAAAGGGCCAGTAGACCAGCCAATTTACCCTGTAAAACAAATTGAAAATAAAATAATCTTCTTCTTTTGGCTTTTCCCGGTTAGGGGTTGCCACAGCGGATCACCTGTCCACTCATGATTGGCAGGGAGTTTTACAGTGTTAAGTTGCCAGCCCAGCACCCAACCTTCCACAGAAGGCACACACATGCACACACTCATGCCTAGGGCCAATTTAGAGTGTTCAATCCACCTACAGCATGTCTTTGGGATGTGGGAGGAAACTGGAGCAATAAATAAAATAAATTGTCAAAAATGGAAAGAACAGTAAAGTTAACACTTTTCTGACCAGTGTCAGCAAATGTAGTGGTTGTTTCAACATTAAATGGGCTAAGTTGGAATCCATGCTCTCTCGCACCACAGTAAGTACTCCTGACAAAGAGGAGATTGCCAGCACAAACCCCATACTACCCACATCACAGAGCCAAGCACAACACACACCCATCTATGCAGGGGTCCTCAATAAAAATTTACCTAAACAACAGACACAGTCATAAACATTCCACACACAATGCCAATTACATCACACACAGTAGACAACACACCAGTGTCTCACATACATACAATAAACCAACACAGCCCATAAGGCATAACAATAAACCAAAAATATTAGTCATTGGTGACTCAGTAGTGAGACACACTGATGTCCCCTCACCAGGCTCTACAAGGAGAAGGTCATGGTCAGCTGTCTGTCAGATGCCAGAATCCATCACATCACGCACACACTTAAGTCTCTCCGCAACAGGTACAAGTATGGCTCTGTCATTGTCCATGTTGGTGTGAATGACTTGAGACGTACCTCCCTTGACTATATGAAGAGACATGATTGAACTCTTAGACTATGTGTGCCAGGCAGGTATGACCCTAACCCTAAGTAGCATCCTACCTTCACTAAGAATGATACCACAATACCAACAAAAAATAATTGACTTCAGCAATTGGCTTAGTTTCTGGTGTCTTTACAAGGGGATCCAGTATCTGTTTGCCTGGGATGACATGGCTGACAGGTCTCAATGCTTTGCCAGAGATGAGCTCCACCTCTCACCCCTGGAGTTCCAGATCTTGGCCAAGGATCTTGCCTCCAACATTGTGCCTTTTTTAGGCTATGTCCCAAAGACAAATCTTCCAACATAAAAGATCTGTCTAAAAACAAATTGAAGGTCATGCTGCTTAATGCTAGGAGCCTTAACCTGAAAATGTACTCAATGGAGGTTCTCCTCACACTGGAAGATACTGATGTCTGCGTGGTCATGGAAACTGGGTTCACGGCTGTGGAAAGCACCCCTACCTTACCAGGCTATACCTCATTCCACACTTTCCAACCTCAAAACGAGGTTGGCAAGACTAAGAGTGGTGGAGTCTCTATCTTCATTAAGGACAGGCACACCTCCAGACTGGTTTGCCAACATGATGCATGAGGCATCATCGAAAAGCTAACGCAACTTGGCGTAAATCCATATCTCATCAGGTGGGTGGCCAACAGGCTCACAGATAGGACCCACAAGGTCATAATAGGCGCCACTATCTCCAAAAGCAGACCTGTCACTAGTGGTGTTCCCCAGGGATCTATCCTGGGACCCCTACTGTTTGGCATCTACTTCTCAGAGGTCCAGGCAAAGACAAAGGGCCTGAGGCTGACCAAGTTTATGGATGACTGTAAGTTAGGTGTTGTCATTGACTCCACAAATTATGTTAACATACTGCAAGAGGGTCTCACAGCTACAAATAACTGGTGCTAAAGTCATGGCCTTAAGTTAAATGCAAAAAAATGTATTACCATATCATTCTGCAGAAACATGGCCCCTACTGATTACCACATCAACAGCAACCCCCTAAGCACACAGCCTGTAGTGAGAGACCTGGGTGCTCAGGTTGATAACAGTCTCACATTCGACCATCATGTGGTGATAGTGGTCAGAAAAGCCTTTTCTTTGGTTCATCTCATAAGTAAATGGATTGCATGAAGAAAAAAAGGAGGTTATTACCTCTCTGTACTATTACCTCATTAGGCCTATAATTGAGTATAATGCCCCGTTTGGTATGTACCTCTCCAAATATCTGCACCAATTGGAAAGGCCACAGAAATACCTCACAAAGAGAATCCATGGCCTCCAACACCTGTCCTTTGTGGACAGGTTCAAATCACTATCACTCTACTCGGTATCATACAGATTGCAAAGAGGTGATCTGTGTCTCGCCTACAAGGCAATATCGGCCCCTGCCCTACTAGAGATGCTCCATATCAGTAAGTCTAACTCCTTGCGCATTACTCACTCGATAGGCTTAAATCTAATATGCGACATCAACAAAACCTGCTGGAGAGACAGGTTTGTCTCCCAGGGGCTGCCCCATCTCTGGAATAGACTTCCCATGCATGTCAAACAGGGTACATCGCTGACCCTCTTCAAGTGCAACCTTGATGAGTGGATGGGAAACCACAAATTTGTCCCAAGGGTTCCACCTTTGTCCCTCATTGACAGGGTTGACAGGTACTGATTGAGGGTTCCTTTTTGGGGATAAACTCTTGGCTAGGCTTGTAAGTGCCGCAGGGCCATTAGCGTAGTAACCTCCTATGAACCTTTCATCTTATGATCCTAAGTTGAAGTTGTTTAGTAGTAGTCCATATCACATATATCAACCACATGACCTGCCTATTCACAGGGGCTGCAAGGAAGAAAATGCCCTCTGCTTTGGCAAAAATGGGATATTCACAACATAAACGAAGAAAAACATGATGGCTAAGACTTAGACAGTAAAAACTGCAAAATGTTAATAAAATTAAACACCTGGTTTTGGAGAAAAACTTGTTTTTAATTAAATTGTTGTTACTTTTACATATTTGAATCTTTGAAGTCCTGTTTTCCTTAGTTTATTTTGGTTTAATATTGTGTTATAAGTATTTCTCTGGTGTATCCATGTCAGTGGAAAATGTGTGGAATTCTTAGTGGTTTAACTAGTTGCAACAAGTATCTAAAATGGAAATTGTAGTAATAAGATACAATATCACTTAAATTACAGTAGGGCATTGTGTAATAAGAGAGAGAGAGAGAGTTTTATCTATCTGTTTATCTCTCTCTCTTATATATATATATATATATATATATATATATATATATATATATATATATATAGACACACACACACAAACACACACACACACATATTACAATAGGCCATTGTATAATATGTTCCTGACCATACACATGTACACACACACACACACACACACACACACACACACACACACACACACACACACACACACACACACACACACACACAACACAAGTTTGATAGAAATAGAAAGAGAATCCTTAAAAGATAAGCTTGTAGCAATGTCATATAAGGATAAAGATCTGACAAGTCTGAATAAAGCCCAGGTGACCTGAGTTTGACTAGTGTTCATTTGTTAGATGGCAGAGGCAAGAAATATGATGCATGCTTATCTTGTGGGGGGATGGTGTCTCCTGCCTAACATGCATTCCTGATCTGAAGCCGGTCAGGACATGGAGAGCTGGAACCAGAAAGACACATACATAGCTACCTAAACTCCTAATGGTAGCCCCTGTCAGCACAAGTGGGGGAGCATGCACTAAGAGAAAAAAAGGGTATCAGAGACACTTGCAATGACTCATTTGCTCACTTCATCACCAGGGGCAGCGTTAGTCCATAAACCAAAAACTCCTATTATTGAGATGCTAGCAAGCACAAAACACCCTTGTGGCTGCCTGGATGAACTCCCTACCCCCCAGACTATGGAATGTTTCACCAAGGCAAGGCTTGATGATTGACAGGCACAGGGCCAAAAGTGACAGTTCTGCCTCAAAAGCCTGTTGCAAATTAATCACCAAGGCTATTAAGTGTACAAAAGGAAAAAACACAAGTAATTCTTTGCTCTTATAAGGATCTGTGTCTCTAGTAAGATGGAGCTAAAACAGTCTCTAGCAGTTATAATATGAGAGGCTATCCCAAATTAATCACAAAATGTATTATGCCTACCAAAAAAATTAGAAGCATCTTTTGAATCGATTAAATAATGCAAACCACCAGTAAGACAGAGCTATAAAAATATTCAGAGGAAGTCCATACATTGCCCCCTTAAACCGCTGTTGTATGTATGGGTAAATAGGTGATTGTAGCACTTAGATGTTAAGTGGACAACTGAATGCTAACAACACAGCCAGGGAGAAAAATGATGATCCATATAGCCCCTTGGCTTCTGTACTGCATGTCTGTAGCATCATTTTAGTGGTTTATGCAGAGCTTGTGAGGGGACTGCATTCAACAAACTAGTATAAGGAGTAGCACTACCTGAAATGCTACATATAAGTCTGCATGTGTGGAAGCAGAGCAACAGAAAATATCTAAACCATCCAGCTAATGAAATCCAGCTATCATCTGTGCCAGTCAGAATATTTATAGCCATACCTTATAATAATTTAATAGCTTTGGGCAACTGTAAAACTAAATCACTTACAACTAACCTTCTGTCTTCTTTATACACATACAGGCACAGAATGAGACATCTCAGACAAATTATTTTGTTTTAACTAATCCAAAACAGCTTTCTGCAGTAATAATGACTGCTGATAGGTTCCGATAATGTATCGCTCTTTTAAAATTAGTTTTAATACTTTTATGTCATGTGTGTAGATATAGTCATTGACTTCTTTATGAAGTACCAGGTATATTTGGCATTTTACCCTTTTTTATGGCACTGTGTCTTTTGGCACATCAGTATTGTTGTCAGTCATGTTGTTAAATATTTCTTTAGTATACAACATAGATATCAGCCACAAAGCACAGATATGCCTTGTTAAAGATACATTATTAAATTATTATATTATTGAAACAAAATGCCAAAAAATGCATTATTGTATTCTTGGGAAGTCCTCTACACTAGGGAACTATCACATTTACAATATGCCCCTAAGTGTTAACCCAGTAGTTCAGGATCTGGGAACTTACGTGGACAGTGACCAGACTTTTGACTAATGTGTCTGTTGTAATAAGAAAATCCTTCTATATTGTACAGCTTATAAACAAAGGGACTGTGTCTCGATCTAGGGATGTCATTGTCCCTCTTTACTCAGCCCACATTAGGCCTATCATTGAATATAATGCCCCCTTTGGCATGTATCTGTCCAGACACATGCAACAACTGGAATACCCACAGAGATACCTTACTAAAAGGATACAAGGCCTAAACAACATGTCCTACATGAACAGACTCAAAGCCCTGTCACTATACTCTGTGTCCTACAGACTGCTAAGAGATTACCTGTTTCTGGCATACAAGGCATCCTCTGGCCCATTACTGATGGATTTACTGCACATCAGCAAGACAAATGGCATCAGAAATACTTGATATAGCGATCTAAACTTCCTCTGCAACATCAACAGAAGAGGTTAGAGTGATAGGTATATTTAACAGAGAATACCCCTGCTATGGAACTGACTCCCCATCTGCATAAAACCAAGCTCATCCTTGTCCATTTTCAAGTGTAAGTTAGATCTATGGTTAGGAGACAGAAAATATAGCCCAGAACTTCCCCCGTACTACTAATGGACAAATGCAGCTCCTAAATGCTTTATCGCATGCATGGATCCTACAAATTATATTTGGTATGATCCTCGACTCATTACTCTTACTAGGGGTAATATATAATTAGCAACCATGGGATGGGTAAGGCCAGTGTATACCCAAACAGGATAGGTTATTCTGAGCACAAAAAGGGAAACTGGCTAGGCATAAAATGACCTTCAAGGGCAACTAGCTTAGGCCTTCCTATGAACCTACTGTGAGGAACCCTAAGCCCAAATCACTTATAATTAACATTGCTCCTTTTATATACACACATGGACAAAGGAAGAGAGTTATTAATAAGTAATGTGTGTAGATGGTAAGCAGTTAAGTATGTACTTAATAGAGACATAAAAGCACATGGATACATGCTTACAGTGGTCTAAAATTTAATATTATTGCTGTATGTTGTACAAAACTTAGCCCCCTTAATTATGTATATGTTTTGGAGCTTAACTTCTAAGCTGTCTACTATTACAACTGATACACTTAGACAGCATGCTGTAAATTTTTTTTCATTATCTGGCTATGAACATTCAGTTGAGTGAGTTTGATGACTAAATTTCTGAATTTGTCCAACAGCACAACAGCATCGAGGAATTAGCTATTAATCTAACAGTACCATTCAGCACCCTGGACAATGGCAGAACATAAATGCTTTACATGACTCTGGTGCTTAACTGAGAGTTTTGCCCCTTCTAATGCTAACACTAAAAATTAAACAGATGACAGTTTACAGCACATCTTTAAGCACAGTTCCTTTTACAGACCCCCTGACAAGGGACCCATCTGTTTACATGGCTTATGTTCAGCTTGCTTTGTATCAGTAACAGATTTTATTGTATGTAAAAAGCTTCACTATGGAAATAAAGAACATTTCCTGCTACACTTTAATACTGCTTTTCTCCACAATTATTTGTCCATTTATTCTGCACTGTACTCAGGATGCTAAACATGTAATATAAGAGACAAAGGCTAATGGCTTTTGTAGAAATTTACAAATTTCATATCAGTCTTTTAATGGGTGCATTTTGGACAAGCAGACATAGCACTGCAAGCTTTCTTGGAAGAAAAAGAATGACTTGTGGAAGGACAGAGAGACACATGAGTTAATGCCTTATCATGAGCTACAGTAAAAGGGGAAAACAAATAGTCTCTCTTTCTAAGCAATCGTGTTAGAGCTCTTAAAATGCCTTTTTATACAGCAAAATTGCTGATGAATAAGAGCAAGCCTTTTCAGCACAGTACATGTGTTTGCACATGCATACTACATTAACACATTTTCAGTTTCAGCAGGATCTGTGTTTATGGCAACACTTGCACCTAGACTGCTGATTCCATCTGACTCTTCTCTGAGATGCCTTCTGTTTTCTTACCCATTGGAGAATATTATATGGATAGAAGTGTGTGTGTGTGTGTGTGTGTGTGTGTGTGTGTGTGTGGGTGTGTGTGTGTACACGCGTGCATGCGTACATGTTCATTCTCGCACACACGCATTTGTTTGAATGCATTTGTCTGTATATATTTCAACACCAAGTAACACACTCTAAGGGATCCATTTTAAATGTGTACATTTTGAAGTCAAAACTTAAAGACATAAAATATTGCATTCCTTTCATTACCTGCAGTGACTATAAACAGCTGTTTATGTGAAGTAAATAAAGAGGAAATTAGAAAAGAAGACAACCAGATCCTGCAAGCCTTTGTTTTTTCTACCACAGAATCATAGATGTCGCAGTATGAGAACTCTCATGGTGTGTTACTTTCCCTGACAGCTTGGTGACTGCTCTGTCCAAACTGAGTTTTACAAAGGACAGCATGATAAACTCTACCATGCTGTTTACATCATGAATATAGTGGGGAATTTAAAACTACAGAATCCACAAATCTTTTCATAAGAAAGATGCAAGTCAGACAACTATTATAGGTTGTTAATCCTTGTGCTCAGAAACATTAGCACAGGAAAATATCAGTAAACAAATTTTTGATGAAATTTTGTTAGAGGACTCTGACACTGACAGAGGCAGGATTTCTGCAGATTCCTAAGCAGAGATCTCTGATTTTGAGGAAATATGGTCCTCTCAACCTCACTTGGAGGAATATTTCTATTCAAAGAACATTTCCAGGATGAATGAGGTTTTTGTAGGAACAAATGGATGTTCCCGCTGAAATGAGGAGATTTTATGATATATTACTAGTGGATATACCTCGTTCTACACCTCCTCTTCAGACAGTCTTAGAGAATGTGTTTAATGCTGCTTGTAATAATCCTGATTCTCAACCTACAGTCCCCAAGAAGGCAGATAGACTTTATAAAGTACCTGAAACTACATTTCTTGTTTTCTCATCTTACATCAGACCCAACTTCTTCACCATCTGGAAATATACTTTTTGTCAAAAAAAAAAAACCTTCACCTGTGGACAAAGGGAGGTATGGTATTGGACAGATTTAATAAGAGAATTTTCCCTTCTTCTACTTTAGCACACAACATTCTTAATTACTGGGCACCTCTGCATAAGTTAATCCTTCACTGTGCAGACAGTTTGAGGGAATAACTCTGTCACATTTCCTTCAGAAGGTAACTGCTGTCTGAATCCTGTTATTTTTGATCTGCCTCAAGTATCCCAACATGCTTTGCAGCGTATGTGCATGATTGTGCAGACACTGTGTCTAGTGCCACTGATACTGCTATAGTTTTGAGAAGATATGCCTGGGTATGTAACCAAACGTTTGCTGACAGAGTAAAGCCTGAAGTTTTAAATTCTGCTTTAGATAAGGATGTTTTGATGGGCCTGTCTGCTACTGAGGGCATCAAACAAGGGAATGAAAAGGGAGATTCATTTCGGGAGTATCTACGATTTTTCATGTCCCTCATTACAAATTTCCCAAATCCTCTACTCATTTTAAAAAAGCAAAACAAGCAAGCAATCCCTGTTTGCTCCAGGCAAATAGGGAGCAAAAGAGAGATGGTAGAAGGGATAAACAAGAAACAGGAATCCTTTAAAAAAATGGACAGTGTAATAATTCAAAATCACAAAGCCAGCATTTTGCCCCCCCCCCCCAATATCTAAATCAGGCCCAGAAACTGTCTCTCTACATTCCTCTTTGTAAAATATTTTATCAGAGTCTTGGGCGATAAAAAAATGGTTCAAGAGGGTTACAGTTAAAAAAAAGTACAAAAAGGTTACAGTTGGCACTGGATACAAATACCTCCTTTCAGGGAAATAACTCCCCATCCTTTGAACCAAACAGGGTTTTTTTCCTCAGGTTCTTCAACACTTACTCTCCCTAGGCATCATAGAACTATAGTCTTTAGATTAAAGGGAAACAGGCTTCTTCTCCAGAATGTTCTTGGTTCCAGAGAAAGAGCTTTCGCGGATACCAGTTCTAGATCTTTCCCTTCTCAATCTGCATGAGAAAGTACCAAAATTCAAAATACTGAGTTTTCACAAAGTACCAAAATTCAAAATACTGAGTTTTCAGAGCCCATTAACTCTTGTCTCTTCTTTGAGTTTCATGGTAGCCTTAGATCTAAGGGATGCTTATCATTACATTGCCATAGCCACAGGCTTCAAGACATTTCTCAAATTCTCTGTGTCTGAGTCACACTATCATTTCTCTGGTTATCATTTAGGTTATCTGCAGTTCCAATGCTGTTTATGAAATGTGTAGCTTTACAAACATTATGCAAAGTAATGTTTTGGAGGAGGATTGAGATGTAAGGGAAGAGAGTAAATGAGCAATTTATGTAATGTTAGATTGAGGATAGTTATGTAAAAGTAAATATGTGGTATATAGTGTTTGTAACTGCAAACATGTTAATATGGTTTGTTTTCTTTTATATAAATAAATATATGTTTGCCTATGTCTTAAGTGATAATTCAATAAAGGTGCTAAAAACTTTTGCCACTCTCCACAAAACCACATTTATCCATATATATCAGTTTTGACAACACTTTTGCCATTCTCTTAGCAGGTATAGACTCACTCCTTTTAAAAGACTGTTAAACAAAACTGTTCAGTTCTTTATCACTTTCCCCCCTAACTTCCTCAGGGATATGGTCTATTCCTGGACACTTCCTGTTGCTTCATTACACTTCACCATTTTTATCTCATCTCTTCCTGTCTTAACTAGTAACTGCTGACCTTCAACTTCTCTAACCTTGGCATAATAAAGTATAAAGTCTTCAATATTTTTCCATTTGAGCCTTTCTTTGTTTTCCACATTTATCTGCTTTAAATACATTTTCACAAAATTTTTTGAATATCTCTTATATCTCTACAGCATCTCTGATTATTTTTCTTGTTGTGGACTCTTTAAGTTTGACTACAACTCTTTCTACTTCCCATTGCCTAAGTCATTGTACTAAAATCTTTTGTGCTCTGAAGTTATTAAAAATATTTGTTTAACAGCAACCTTTCTAAACTCATGCATGTTATCAGGTACTCCCTTATTTTCTCTTTAGCACTCTGCAGTTATGCCTTTAATTGATATGTGAGATTCCCTTATTGTGCAGTACTGAAACCTTTGTCAACCCTTCTAAATAATTCCTATTTTGATTTTTAGTGAGAGCTCAACATTTGAAAAATTAAGATATCTTATCTAAGCCTGTAATATTAGCTTTTACTCTTTGTTTAAATTAACTAATCCCAGTTTTATAACATTATCTTTTAATTTTAAAGTGGCTTGCTAAAAAATATCCTTATTGTACATAGGGACAAGGTCTGCTGCTTACACTCACACACATGCGTGTGCACACACACACACACACACTCACTCACACAAACAAATATATATATATATATATATATATATATATAGAGAGAGAGAGAGAGAGAGACACACACACACACACACACACACACACACACACACACACACACACACACACACACACACATATATATATATAGAGAGAGAGAGAGAAAGAAATACACACACTCACATGCACACACAGAAATATGTATATATATATATATATATATATATAGAGAGAGAGAGAGAGAGAGACACACACACACATATATAGAGAGAGATACACACACTCACACGCGCACACAAAAAAAACATATATATATATATATATATATATATATATATATATATACACACAGAGATAGAGAGAGAGACAGATACAAACACACACACACACAGAGAAAGAGAGATACACACATGCAGACACACACACACACAAACACACACACACACACATATACACAAACAAGCTGCAAAGTATAGAAATATATTATTTTTGGTATCGTGTATCTGTAGATCTATAGATTTAGGAAACATTACTGTGTACACATACACATACACAAACACCTGTAATATACAGGATTCAGAAAGGTTTTTACCAGGGATAAGCCCTTTTTACCACTGGCGTTCACTGCCTCTGACTGTTAAACAGACCATCCACAGTGTTCACCTCCAACTGTGCAGTCTCACTGCCCTTTCGCAAATGCTAATGAGGCATTCTGGGGTAGTGGCATATGGTAATTAGCTATGTGCGTTTCACCCAGAAATGCCTACAATCAATGCTTTAGAGAACTACTTGGATGCATAAATCTATACCAGCAGCTATGGCAAATAACTTGCCCAAAAGCTCATATTCTGTCATTACTATCAATGGGTAAGGTCAATTTAGAGGAAAGTGCCTGGGAGTTTAGAGGAGAGGTAATGTTGAGGTAGGATGTGCATATATGTTTCTGCATGTGTGAGTGTATGTAGAAGTAGGACTGGTGTCCAGTCAATGGGTCAGTGTGTGTCTGCCTGGGTGGTCATGGGGGGGGGGCATTTACAGAGTGTCTGTGTGTGTTTGTGTGTGAGTATACAGATGCATGTGTGAGTGTGATCAGATGAGGTTGTGTGTGAACAGTGTGTCTGTGTGTGTGGACTTGAATGTATAAATCTGTATGTGGAGTCTGCCATACCTTTAATACTCCTTTGACTAGTGAGCAATTCCTACAATACAGCATCAGAGAAACCAGGAGGAGCAAATTAGTCATCTGGGAACAACAGCTGAGCATTACAAGGTCGCTTACTAATGGCTGTGGCACTGTCTGAGACCATGTTAGTGGCAAGGGCTCTTTACTATGCTGTTTTTCCTTTTTAGATACAGTGGGAGCAGAGCCAGCAGGACCAGAGTAAGTATCCATGCTGAAGCTGAGAACGAAGTCTAAATGCTGATAAGCAATGCTGGAACAAGTTGGTCTGGAAGTAAGTTGTCAGACAAGTTCAAAAGCAACACAAACACTCTTACACTTCCCCACACAGTCTCCTTTGCACTGTAGCAGCATAAGCAGAATGCAAAAAATCCTGTCAGAAACAAAGCACTGTATTCCAATGCACACTGACAGAAAATATAGTAGGCAAATTGTCATAAAGTGTATATAAGCGTTAAAACATTGACCAAAATGTTTTGCCCTGCAAAAACACTTTCCAGTCCCTTAATTTACACAGATAATTAAATGTTTTAACAAACAGTACACATTCACCACAAAAAAATCACAATCTCAAAGTCAAAATTTAAGCCCTGAGCTAAACATAGCTGTCTTGACAGTAAACTTCTGATATTGTCAAAATACTGGGTTTCTTAAAGGGGAAATGCTGCTTTTAGTCATAAAATAAAATATAGAATGTAGAGTATAGCAATCATTTCTGTGTGGAAGGATTTACCTGCAGGGACTTATCTACAAAAAAGTGAAGTTGACTGCTGCTCCTGTGAAGCCTCAGAACTGCTTCTTCTTGAGGTGGCACAAAAGTACTGAAGCTTTCTACACTCTGATTGCCAATTTCCCTCCAAGGTCTCAGACAGACAGCAGTCAGCATGTAGGTGTAGGATATATCCAGAGCTTTGTGAAGCTGATCAGTTGTATCCTGTGTCGGACACAGTACATATAGCCAAAAGGCTGCCACAGCTGTGGGAATGATGAGCAGCGTCAGTGACACAACAGCTAGCATACTCGCCTTTAGTGCAGAAGGATCTGGGTTCTAAAGTTGTAGGAATGGCAGGTAGATTGATTGCTGATACCTCAGTGCAGCATAAGGGGGAGGTGCTGCACTCTAGAGAGTGCCATCCTTCAGATGAGACATTAAACCGAGGCTCCATCTGCTTGAGTTGGTGGTAGCTCAGGTGAATGTAAAAATTCCCATGGCACCTATTGAAAATATAGGGGCAGTCCCGATGTCCTAGCCAAATTTCCCCCAGTAGTATACATACCACCTCAAATCTCTCCTAAAAAGAGGCTTTTACCCTAGTGGAACTAACCCAGTTCACACTGGATAGATTAGATAGATAGATAGATAGATAGATAGATAGATAGATAGATAGATAGATAGAAAGATAGATAGATATTTAACATTTGTTTACTGGGGAAGTCCTACAGGGACAGAGCCCATTTTCAGCAGAGGCCCAGGGAAAAATACTCCAGGTGCATGTTTTTAGAATGTGGGAAGAAACCAGAGCACCCAGAGGAAACTCACATGAATGCAGGGAGGACATGCAGACTCCACACAGAAGACACCACAGCTGAGAATCAAACTGGAGAACCTCTTCCTGCTAGGGTGACAACACTAACTGCTGCACCACTGCACCACCCAACAGACAGACAGATTGAAAGACAGATAGAGACAGATAGACAGACAGACAAATAAAACAGCTAGATAGACAGGCAGATAGATAGACATAGATAGACAGGAAGATAGATAGCTAGATGGACAGACAGATAGATAGATAGGTAGATAGATAGATAGATAGATAGATAGATAGATAGATAGATAGATAGATAGATAGATAGATAGATAGATAGGGAGGGCAGAAAAGTAGCATAGTAGATAACATTATCACTTCATAGCAAGAGGTTCCCTAGTTCGATTCTCGGCTGGGGTGCCTTTTGTGTGGAGTCTGCATGTGTAAGTTTCCTCCCACAGTCCAAAGATATGTACTAGGTGTATTGGACACTCTATGTTGGCCCTGGGTGTGGGTATGTGTTCAAGTCTTGTGTGGAAGAACTGTGGCAGGGCTAGTCACCCGGCGGCGTAAACCTTGGCTCTAGATAACATCCCCCTGTGCAAAAATGGAAAAAAAAGGGGTCATGGATGAACAGATAGATATATAAGTAGATCGATAGACAGGGAGATAGATACATAGATAGACAGAAAGATAGATAGACAGATAAATCTGCCTGTCCTGTGTAACTGCTGTTGTGTCTGTATGCTAACTGTAAAGCACTGTAAAACTACAAAAATAACAAACCTGAGATGAAGCAGACTACCAAAAACATTTTATTTCATGAAGCTGCATGACAGCATTGACAGTTTTAGAAAGTGCTCCTTTTGATAGCACTAGCTTTCTTAAATACATATAGACCAAATTGTTCTCCACTGTATCCCCCTCTCAAAGATAAGAAAGAACACTATATAGCTATGTGTAGAATTATATATTAATCTATGAACTGTGTGCAATATAGGTGCAATATCAAATCTATCCCTGGGATTCATGAAGCTTGCGCCAGGTGCAGGCATAGCGTCGGCGTTCTAACACCAAATATGGCCGCTGAGCGATTCAGGTACAAGCTGTTTCCACATGCACTACCAGCGTACACTACGTCCGCACAACTCCTGAGCCTTGTATGCTAATTACCCCATGTGTAGCAGTGTAGCATGCAAATGAAGGTATGTAGTCATTCAGGAAGTGGTGCAGGCGTAGTGTAAGCTAGCAGAAATGTAAACTGTAGAAAACGGTTTACATTTTTGCAAACATAAAATCGGAGCCATGACAGCCGACCAAACACATGTATTATAATGTTAATATATGCCAATGGCTAAATATATAGCCATTAGCCTTAAAAAAACATGTACAAAATATAAAATTAACATTTAATATATATGGTCGCACTATCGCAACGTGGAAGCGCAGGGCAGCTGTGCGCAAAGGGGATCGCAAGGAATATATAAAAATATAGAATAAAACTGCAATGAAACACATAACACGATTCCCCCATAATAGTCAATGGCAGGCATGCTACACCATATTCATGGCGCAAGGGTTGCTAAGGAGCAGTGACAGTGTTATGTGCAGTAGCTAGGAATTAGTAGGCAATGCCATGCAAATGAGAGGAGTAATAGAGAATCGCAGATTCCCCACTGGTGTAAGGATGCACATCACAGCGTAGCATTATAACACTGAGGTGAGCCCTTGAGATAAAGATGACATCAAGAGAGGGGTGTGTCACCATTGCTGTAAGCACATTGGAGCATTGCTAAACTGGTCTAGGGGTCTGTCAAATTGCCCAGAGCTATGCTTAGCTGAGACTACACAAGCTAACTGAGTATGCATGTGAACTGAGATGAAGACGCACGTAAACCCGGTAAATGAGTATGCACGTCTTGCACTGCAGCTGAAACAGGAAAGATATAGGAAAGAAATAAGGAAATGCTGCAGCAGTGAAATTGGAGTACAAATGACTAATTAACACCTAGGAGCCTACAGTGGGCCATTGACAACAGCTCACAGGGCTGCAAGCAGCTACCTGCAGAACAGGGAAGGGGAGGAGCTGTACTGCAAAGAAAACAGCAAAGTGTCAAATCAGAACAAAGGCGCTATGCAGTATATCAGCTACAAGGCACATTTCGCCATGACTGGGTAGGGAAAGTACAAAACAAGAAAGACAGCAGGTGGATGCATGCCTGATAATGGGAGGGGATCCAGGTCTAAAAGTGAATTAAAGGGCAGCAGAGTAATCAAGGCAGGCAAGTAGATCTCCACAGTAAAGGCCCCACACTTGCAGTACTCATTGCAAAACTCATAATTAAGACACGCAGCAGCTGGAATAGTTCATACACACCCACTTACATCAGCAGCATCCATAGCACAATACTATAAAGTGTGAAAGCACCTCACACACATTTGTGTATTCCCATACACTCTGCACCAGTGGTGTATACAGACAGGGAACTTTTATTATGTACATGTTAGGGGCTGCCATAGCTTTGATCCACCAGCATGTGTTGGAGACTGTAGGTGGTGTGGAGGATGATGCACACGACCACTGCAGGCACCAGAGGAGGAGGAGAAGAGTGTTCATACCCAGGCTAACCTACCAGGGGCTACATGATCTGGAGATAGTAGAGCATTACAGGGTGGACAGGGACACCCTACAGCAATTTGTGGAGTTGTGCCGGCCATGCCTCAGAGCCAGAACAAACAGAGGGGAACCCATCCTAGTGGATATGAAGGTATGTGTAAGCCTGAGAATACTAGCTACAGGTACCTTTCGAAGACCAACTGGGGATATCATGGGTATCTCACAGGCATCAGCATCCAGGGTACTATACCACTTCTTGGATGCCATGTTACCACATGCCAATGAGTACATATACTTCCCCTGAATGCAGGAGGAGTTGGCCAGCAATATGCGTCTTTTCCACCGTGTGGTAGAATACCCGGAGGTACTGGGTGCAATAGACTGCATGCACATACACATCAAGCCACCACCCAGTGAGCATGGAAGGCTATACATAAACCGCAAGGGATACCCCTCCATCAACTGCCAGGTCGTGTGCAATGCCTAGAGCATTATCATGGATGTGTGTGCTGGCAGCCCTGGAAGCTATCACGACTTCTACATCTGGCATGCCTCACAGCTGTATCAGTTATTTGCCAGGGGAGACATCCCAAATGGCCACCTGGTCAGGGATGCTGGATATGCACTGGAACTGTGGATGATGACTCCCATCAAAAATGCACACACACCCATGCAGGAACGCCATAATAAGGCAAACGCACAAACCAGAATCATCATAGAGCATGTAAGTCAACACCTGAACAGTAAATTAAGCTATCATCATATGCAGATACTGTATTTATAGATTCATAGGTAGGTACTTGGCCAACTGCCAGAGGCCATTCATAAGGCCAGCCAAAATGTGTCAACGTTTGCCACCCCATTGAGTCATTAACCATCCCTCTGTGGAGCAGAGACAATGGCGGGATCCCTGGGGTGCATCTACTCTTCCACATCCACTCTTCAAGGTTTCTCTTGCAGAGTGTTAGTGAGGGGCTCTGTAAAATGTAGTTAGGGATGTTGTTTCAAAGTATGGGGAGTGTCTGTGACAGGAAGCTGTCTCTCCAGCATCTACCGGTTATTGTTGTGGCAAGGTCAGCTCACTACAGTGTGTGGCTCACTGTGACATCGATTCCCATAGGTGGAGCATATCCATCAAGCCTGAGTTCAACATGGCTGTGTTGGTCAGTGGAGATCATCTCTGGGTAAATGAGATGCCACTGAGTAAAGCAGGAGTTTATTCACTCCGGCTGCATAGGCCATTTGTTGGAGGCCAGTATTCCCCTTGGTGAGGTACATTCGTGGACCCCCCCCAGCTGTTGGATGTGTCCTCTGAGGTACATCCCACATGGATTATTATACCCTATGATGGGACTGATGAGTAATGAGTAAAGGGGCACTATAACCCCAGTATGTGTAGATGGGAATCCTTTAGTAGTCAAATAGCCTACATAGAAGGATGTCCTAACTACTGTGGAGATATGATTGTCACAGGGGAGATCATTATCTACCTTAGTCCCCAGATACCCCATTACCTCGTCTGTATTAAAGTGGCTGCCGCTCATGTGTTAATATGTGGGTGCCAATTCTACAATGGAATGACCATGCAGTTAGTGGCATTTGGCTGGAGGCCGTGTCGTTGGCACCCTGTGACATTCTCTGTGAGGCCCTCAGAGGGATGTCCGTGTCAGCTGGACTATCAGTCATGGCTCCCAATTTGCAGTCATTGCCAGACACTGTCTGCCGTAGTCCACCTGTGTTTGCCTGTACAACTGAGATGTATATGCCAAACAGTAGGGCTCCCAGGACTGAGTCCTGTGGGACACCAGTCATGACTGTTCAAGAGTTGGACCTGGTGACCGCTAGTTGTACCATGTGGGTTGTGTGTGTAATCCCGTTGGCAACCCAACCTGTGATGTATGGGTGAATGTACAGGCTGGTGTGTTTATCAATAATACCTGAGTGGGGCATGATGTCAAAAGCCTTGGTGAGGTCCAGGTAGTATGTGTGAACCACCTCCCCTGTCATCTAACATCTTGGTGACTGTATGTAAGACATCAAACAGGTTCAGTAGGCATGAACTGCCCTCAACCAAGCTGACCTGGGTTGGGTCACGTGTTCGAAGGTTACCAATGTCATTGTTAATGAGTGCCATGAGGAGGCGAACCATACCATTGCAGACCAGGCTAGTCAGGCTTATGGGGTGGTAGTTACTATGGTCAGCTGTGACTTTTCCATGATGAAGTGGAATAACCATTGCCATGCACCATTATATGGGCATGTAGCCTGTGGAGAGGCTGAGGAAGGAATGCTTAATTAGGTGGGGGGCAGGTTGTCTTGTACAGTTTGCAAGATGCAGTCTGGTTCAACATCAGCCTCCATTGACACTGTGTTCTGCTGTTAGAGAGGGCCATTTCTACCTGTGTGTCTCTGATGGTAGGGATACTGTACCTTTTGGGTAGTGTTGTGGGCTCTTTGGGGGTGAAGTATGCACCGAATCTATCTGCAAGAATGTTGGCGATATCAGTCTATATTTCACTGGCACAGTGCAAATCTGTGTGTCACCATGTAGATCCTTGACATAGACAAAGAAGGCTTTGTGGTTATCTTTTGAATCCTTGCATATTCTCCTGCTGATGTTAGCCTTGGATGATGTCATGAGGGACCTACGTATCATACTAATAGTGGTCACGGATGTCTGCCCTTCGTGGGATTTTCTGTGTGTCTGGAACACTGTCCTACATCAGTAGTATAGCCTGTTTATTGCAGAGGTCCACCAGACCGGCGTCCTTGTCTAGGAGGAGTGAGTCTTGGTTTACCAGCGATGGCACGATCCATACTTCCATGTAGGTGCTTATAGACTGCATTTGTAAATCTGTCTGCATCTGGAGCAGTGTTTCCCCTTAGCATGGGGGCTGTGAAACCCCCCACCCCTGTCACTAGTAGTGTAAATTTAGATGTAGGAAAGGTATACACTGTGGTATCCGTGGGTGGAGGAGATGCTAGTTTGTGGAAACGTGAATAGTTCATGGTCAGATCTAACCAGTGACCGGTTAAACTCCACTGTGGTGCATCTGTTGCCCATGTTGGTGATTACCACATCTAGTAGTTTCCACCCCACGTTAGGGAGGTTACCACCTGATACAGGGCATATGAGGTGATACATTCCAGGAAGCGCTGGTCCTGGAAGTGAGTAGTGGAGTATGTTTCCCTGTTAATGGTATTATAGTTGACATCGAACAATGCCAGGGTGTGCATTAGGATTGTCATGTTCTCCACTGTCTCCAGGTAGGTGGAGTGGAGGTCCTAGGTCATGGAGGGTGATCCATAGCAGGCCACATTCCACATTGCTGTTGTGGCTGATGTTAGCTGCACATGGATGATCACAGAGGTATCATGCTGCCACACTAACCTGGAGGTGTAGGTATCCCTGATAAATATGGATACAGCCCCTCCATGTCTGTCAGTCCATGTTCCATGGCTGAAATGTGTGGTATGGGTTGTAGTCTGATAATGCTGGTGTGCTCTCAGGAGCCTTAAGATAGATTGCAGTTAATGCACAGATGTTGATGTTGTCCATCCTGATGAGTGCTGTGAGTGCATGCATGTTGTGATCACAACCCCTGGTGTTGAGTAGCATAAACCTCATTGAATCTGCTATTGTGCTGTTTACAGAGCTGGTATTCACCTTCGGGACTCTCCTAAATAAGGCACCATGGGGGCGCCAATAGCCTTGGCCAGTATTCCAAAGTATAAGGCTGACACATAGGCCGGTATGGTATCATTACATCCATGTTCCCCATATGTGCTTGTTTTTCATCTCCCCTGTAGGTAACCTAGTGGTAAGCAATAGAAAGCCTTAAACTTATACAAGTCATCTAGCTTCCAAGACAGGCATTTGGAGTGACTAAGTATCAGTGTTCTGAATGTTCTTGCTGTACTCAACTGTTTCCTGACTACATGGTGAGTTCACACTGTATATTGTGATCTGAAGGTCTGTTTATTCACATATTATGGCTGTGATGGCCTTGCTAGTTAGAGGTTCACAGATAGCCTACTATCTATCTTCCCAAGGGCAATTAGAAGCATAGCAACAGTGTGTTGGCCTTCCCTGCACCATTGATGAAGTAACTGAGCCTCTGTCAAGCATAGCCAATGAAGCAATTCCAGGCAGAGTTGCTGGAAGCTGTTGAAGACTGGGGTTGTGGAGGGTGATAGGGTCACTTAGTGATCTAAAGAGGGCATGTTAATGTGGCAATTCAACATCATTCAATTCCCCAACAGGTCTTGCAGCTATCAAACTGGACAGGCTCCCCCACTCCCTGGCTGTATGGTTCTGGGACACATGATCCCAGGGGTGTGTAGTCTGTTACCCATTCACACAACAACGTTTCCCTTGAAGTGTGTCACTGAGGGGCTATGCCTAATGTAGTTAGGAATGTAACGTATTGTCTCACAGTACATTTGTTATTTGTTGTTATGTCAAGAGTACGTGAAGCGCAGTGGGTTTAGGAGTTCCCGCCCTTTGCTTAGCCTAGCTTACACATAGAAATCATCTAAATAGGAAATAGGTGGAAGCAACGTTAATGTCAACAGTGTAATGGTTACAGCATCCGCATAGTATCTGTGCATTCGAGGTTATAATCCCGATAAAGGCAGGGATGTTTATCATGTGAAAAAGTATACCTTAACCACAGCTTGCATAAATAGGTAGTAATCATCTGTATAATAAACATTCGAATCACCCATATAAACCCATGTGTGCAGGAGAGTACAGTCAACAGAGAATGAAATGTCATGTTAGCACATAGTGAGATGTTACGTCACTGACAGGTATATATCCGGAGTAGTTAGCAGATGTGGCCGTGTTTGCACGCACAGGTTATACGTTACAACGTTTGTTTAACTGTGTTTAACCGCTGCTATAATGTCACATAAACACTTTTAAACATGCTTACAACTGCTTAAATGAGCCTTACTCTGCAGTAAAAAACATTCGTAAAGCATCGCAAGTGTCGAACCCTGGACCATGCACACTATAGTCATGGGACGTACCAATAAGCCATCCGAGGTGTACACGTTTCATTGTCCTGAGACTACACCTTATACCATATGCATTTCACTGTAATGATCACAAATGGGACAGTGGCCTTGTGTACATATGTACAGTACATTGTAATGTACTGTAGTTTGTGAACCAACACATTCCAGTCTACAGATGTATTACTGTTACAAACTAATACAAAATATATATATATATATATATATATATATATATATATATATATATATATATATATATATATATATATATATATATATATATATATATATATATATATATATATATATATATATAGATAGCTATATTATACAGTTACAGCAATAGCCATATATATAAGCATCTATGAACACACTTCATGACACAGAAGCACTCCAAAGGAATTGGAGTGTACACAAAACACATGCTGCTCTGGTATTATAACAATTAATATTAACCTAAGTCACCATAGAAGGGGTGGTTGTTGTGTTCGTGAAGATTGGGGTGGGGGTGGAATGATGGGTAATGCAATCATGCATCACGGAGGGCCTGGGTTCGATGTCTAATAAGTGAACTGGCGGGGCATACATGGAGTATAGTTACAATATAAAAAGGACACAAAGCAAGAATCTTACTCATTCATAATACACCCTGTCATGTCACATTGCAACATCTACTTTCACAAACATATGAACATTAACATGTATCAGACATATGTACACCAACTGATTGTCACATATGTTTCCAGTAGTGAGGAATGTCTGTAGTACAATGTATATTCTAAACACCATAACATTTGTGCATATCTCAGATGCTCTAGTGGTAAGGTCAGTGACTGTGGTGTTCATGGTCCTGGGTTCAAGACCTGCAAGGGCTGTTAGGTTATTCTGAGGGCAAGAATAAGGGCTTTTGGATGCAGGTGGATTAAAGCACTCTTAAGCAGTTGTAAGCGGGTTTCCATGTGTTTGCACAACGGTAAGTGACGCTGCAACATTGTAAATGGAGAAGCGCTTCACATGTTTGACCTTAACATCACGCAGACCACGGGCAAACCTGCTCACAACCACGTAAATGTGCGTTATTCACACTTTCCCTACCAGTGCCTACTCGGAGAGGTAAAATAATAACACCTTCCAGGAGTAGAACCCACAACCATGTACTCCATCGTCCAATTAACCTAACACTAAGCTACCTGGAATGTACCTATCCCAGTTGTGTATGCAGACAGGTTAAAACACAAAAGGGAGGAATGTGTTGAAATAGGACAACCCACCATGTACCCAATTAAAGGTGTACGCTGATATATCTATATATATATATATATATATATATATATATATATATATATATATATATATATATATACAGAGAGAGAGAGAGGGATACATAGAGACATGTCGATGTAAATATATAGATAGGTTAGAAACATCTACACATCTATGGAGGTACAGATAAACGTATGCAATAATGTATATATCTATATACATATACACATACATACATATATATATATATATATATATATATATATATATATATATATATATATATATATATATATATATATATATATATATATATACACACACACATACATACATGTCTGTAGACAGCATCCAAAGTGGTCATATCTGAGTATAACATGGACCATAGAAATCACACCCCCCCCCAAACAATATGAACATAATATATGAAGAGTATATGCTAATACACTATTACAAATATGTCCTATGGACACAGTCACCAACACAACTGCATTGACTGCAAATATCCATGACAGAATTACACAGACAGCGTTCATTTTGCAAATCTTTATTACATTCCGATGTATTGCCAAAAGGATTCAAGGACTAACAGTACCTGCATGCTATACAGGAAGCATTTAATAGTGCCTTAACGAATCAGCCTGCATTTACCATAGTATTAGTCCACTAAGGGATAGGTGTTCACATAGAGAAGGAACACCCACACACATATAGACATTGTATAAAAGGGGTTCCTACACACCTGCATGTGCTATGTACACCCACCAACATCTACCCCACAACCAAAATAATTACATCAACACATACTGTCATACCATAACCAATTATGCAACTGCTGTACAAAATCTGCTGAAACCTTAACATACCTGGACACAGACACACTAACATGGCCCTATGTGAAATAGTTGCAGTTATACAGTTGAGCAGCTGCTGATGTAACAGGGTTTGTATGAACTAATCCCGTTTCAGCGGGTTGAAAGGTTCATACACCAGGAAGTTTTACCGAGTACTGATTATTAGCACAATATGATACACAGTAACACCAAACTAAATATGTCTGGTAAGCACACTGTAAACCCCCTAACATTATATGCATAGCTATGCAGCCTTGAGCTGGCCAAACTGAAACATATACAGAAGTATTAGGTACAGAAAAACCCTGCACAAGTAGCAATGTTCCGAAATATAACAGCAGCACTCACATTTAGACCAACTCCTCTAGGCATTACACACAATATATTACTGTTCGTCTCAATACAGCTGTTGCAATAGATTCCAAACAAAACTTCCATGCTGTCTTCCTCACAAGAAAGGCAAAGGGACAACGCCCAAGTGGAGTACTCAGTTATACTCCACTGTAGCCATGGTATTGGCTAAGGCAGTAGCAGCGCAGCTGATGTGCATGTAATTAGCTACTTAGGAACACCAAATCGCCATCGGGATAGGACATGTTACTGATCTGTAACTATAAAAAGTTGCCTTGTCACACATTCAAACCATCTGTATCTACCTGTAGGACAGTACAAAACAGTGAAAGATGAACCGAAAATGAATAGTACACTAGTTAATAACACCTCCAATTACTAAGACAGTATGTATAACATGTAGTATGTCTGTGTATGTAGTATCTGTACTGTAAGAATTACGGTGTAATCTATACATATAGTGGAAATAGCTATCTTGTAGTGATGTATTGTTGAGCAGTAGTAATGCTTATAGTATTCTATGTGTGTACTGCTGTAGGTCACACAGCACACTCCACATACACCACAAGGGATGCTATGGGCTTGGAACCCACCAATTCGCTTCCAGCCACTGTCAATGTCAGGATTGGTCCAACAAGTATGTGCTATAACAGGGGATAGTATATGGTGATATATTGTAACAGTCGACATATGTATGGGTGTATAAGTAAGATGAACATGTTAAAGGTGGGCTTACCGTGCAAATATGGTGTGCATTGTGGGATATTGTGCCAATAACTGTGTAATGTACAGTATTCTAGGCAGATCTGTATTCTATTCCACATAGCAGTTCTGTTATGTTATGCAAACAGTAGTTATATCTATTGGCAATTACAATACTCAATGACAGGATACATAGCATTAGTATTCATCTGACAGGTTAGCAGCATGATAGCAAAGATAATTGGAAGAGCCAGGTAACTATCCATGCACATAACACATGTAATATCCACCTCTCTACTATCATTTGCAAGCAATAACAGCTGTGCATGTGTACATGTTAAGCAAATGTGTAGTGACCCTTGTTACATGGCTGGGTCAAATGGCTATGTGCACACCTACATAGAGTGGATATTGAGAGTACAGACACACTATTTGAACTACCAGGTTTGTGTAGCCCAACCTAACAGTGGCTTGCACATACTGTATGTAAGGTAGTGCACAGCACTGGTAATGAAACAGGTTGCATATCATCATTAACTCCAGTGTAACATCTGCAGTAGGAGTGTAAGATGTAGGAGACAGCTGCCCATGTGTAATAGCCGCATCATAGGTGATGGCTCACACTATCTGATTATATCCTGATCATGTTGATAGTGGCATCAGAGCCTACTGATACATGACTCTGTTTGGGGAGTGGGTGTCTGTGCCCAACAGAGCTCATGGTCCTGGTGGATATGTGAGTATATACCCAGAGAATGAAACAGACCTGTAGACACATGCATCATCTGTAATCAACTAACAGGATGTGATGTGCTGCTAAGGGTAGCTACAATGTTTCCGTAATAGCCAGTGTTGTCACGTCCATAACACAAATACTTACATGTGAGCATCACTGTCTAAAACATCTTCATAGGCAATACGTAAACTAAATACAGTACTTTTAGTACTGACTGCTCATACAGGCATGTCCACTAGTCAGCTACTGGTGTTTCCTAATGTCAGCTTTGTGTATGTGGCCATCCTGGGGGAATGTAATCTCTATGCCATGTACACTGCCAGACCCACCTAACACCATGCCCCACACAGTGTCTGGGATGCAGCTACAGGGGTAAGCTGGAAGGCAGCCCAGTCTACAGCCATGACTGGAATGGACAGTCATGAGGTGTAGGTTAACACATGCAGCTCATCAACACAACCAACACATACCCTTACCAGAACACAGTAAGGACACCCACACACACTCAGAAATCACACACATTCACAGATGCATCTAAGTATCTGGCCAAACAAGTGACCCCCCCAAGCAGGAAGAGACAGACACCGAAATACACAAACTGTATGACATAGTTTGCATAATTGTGCCACACCTCTGAACACATGACCGGAAACATGCCCAACAGTACTCATTTGTGAATGCAAAATCTAGCACTATGTTACACACTGACCTATACGAGGGCATACATACTGTCATCTGCCTGTCTGACATGATTAGCCACATACTCATACACTCAAACCACCTTTTGAACTATACACATGGCTCTGGCATATTCCATGTTGTTGTGCAGGACCTGTGATGCAGTAGCCTGGACAGCATGGAAACACATGTAGGAACTGTCAGGTCTTGTAGGCTATGCAGATATGTCCCAAGGCCTGGGTAGCATTCTGCCATTGGCCAGAATGATACTGCAGTACAGGGACAAAAGGATTGTATTCCACAGTTGTCTAGTGTAGTGGTGCATGTCGCAGGGTATCCAGTAACTGTCATCCAGGGATAACATGGTTGACAGACCATGATGCTTTGCCAGACAGGACCTGCACCTGTCACCCTTCATGCCT
>NC_056737.1:31389788-31437288 GCF_019279795.1 Protopterus annectens
GGTGTAGTATGTGTACCTTATCCGCTTTCACTAGCCTGGGGAGCAATCATGGCACTGCCAACTTTGCTTGAGATGTTGCCTGATGAGGTCTTTAAAGGAGGCTTTGGATGATGTGTTTTGAATGCTAGTGGGGACAGAGTTCTATTTTTAGCCACTGCACTACTATATAGTGTATCTCCAAAGCTATTGCAGCTGTTGGTGACTTCTAGTAGTAGTTTGCTTGATGATCTAAGAAGCCTTTTGGCTGAGTGATGTTGTACTAGGTTTTTGAGGGCAGGACACTTATTGGGGAGGTAATAGATAGAAAGACAGAGGCAGAGCTGATTGTAGGTTAGGAGGTTGGGCAGTTCAAGCCAGTGGAGCTGTCTCAAAGCAGTACAGTGATGAGTTCTATATGAGCAATTTGCAGCAAAGCGGGCAATTCTGTTATAGCAGGCTTCCATTTTGCTTTGTTCAGTTTTGTTGAGATTAGTCAGAATGGGAGATGCATAGAGTAGGGTGGATAGAAGTTGGGAGTGAGCAATGGCTGATCTTGTGTTGTTGGTAAGAAATGGTTTGATACGGTAGAGTGATCCCAGTTTGACATGCACTTTTTTAATTGTTAAGTTGAGATGACTATCATATTTTAGGTGGGAGTATATGGTTATTCCCAATAGCTTAAGCCTGTGCCACTGGAGCGATTGGAGTAGCATTTGTGGCGTAGATAGTGAATTGACTGTTATCAGTGTTTTTGTTAGAACTGGTTATAATCATAAGCTGAGTTTTCTTTGGACTGAGGATAAATTGGGCTTTGGTTAGGTAGTTTTCAACATCAGACAATGCTAGTTGAGTTGTTTGCAGGAGGGTGGGAATGTTTTGTGCAGCACAGATTAAGGTAGTGTCATTTGCATACTGAATGATAAATGCATGCTGTGTGGAGGTATGGAGGTCATTTGTGAAGATTGTGAATAGTAGTGGTCCTAAGATAGAACCCTGTGGGACTCCTATAGTTATGGGCAGCTGAGGAGGGAGAGAATGTTCCCATTTCACAGCCTGGTGCCTGTCAGTTAAGTAGCTTTGGAACCAGATAAGAGTGGAATTTGATAGGTGATACTGGTTTAGTTTGTTTAGCAGGATTTGGTGCGAGACTGGGTCAACTGCTTTGGACATATCCAAAAAAAAAAGAGTTGACACCTGCAGGCCTTCATTTTTGAGATGGTTTACTGTGTCAGTGAAGCAGAGGAGGGCTGTAGTGGTACTATGGGCAGGTCTGAAACCATGCTGAGTAGGTGACAGGATGTTGCTGTCTAGGATATATTCTAGCATCTGGATATGGATGCATTTTTCTAGGATTTTGGCCAGGGAGGAGAGTAAAGCAATGGGTCTGTAGTTATTAAGTTCAGTGGCGGTCCCACTGTTATGTATGGGTGTAACATAGGATATTTTCCAGAGTTTGGGCACATAGTTTTCAACAATTGATCTGTTTATGAGTGGAGATTGGGATAGCAATAGCATCTGCTGTGCGTTTCAAGAAATAGCTGGGGAGTAGGTCAGCTGCTGTTGATGAGGTTTTTAGTTTGGAGAGCATGCTTTTGATTGAAGTGGTGGAAACTGTTTTGAGGGTAAAGCTTGTATTAGTGTTATTTGTGTTGGCCCGGGGCTAGTAAGGAAGGAACTGTCCTGTGATACTAAGGATAGAATTGAGTTCACAAAGTGGGAGTTGAATTGTGTTTCGATGGGAACTTTAGTGTCAGGGGTGGTTGGTTTGGGGGTAGCCTTTTGGGTGGATTTTAGTAGCTGGTTTACATTTCTCCAAAACTTTAGGGGGTTGTGTTGGTATTTAGTTTGTAATGTCGTGTAGTAGGATTTTTTGTCCAGCCTAATGCATTTTTTGCACGGTTGCCCAGTTCTTGGTACTTAGTTAGGCTTTGTGTTTCTTTGTTTTTTTTTGATAGTAAAGCCAGGCAGCATCTCTGGACTTGAGGATTTGTTTGGTTTCTTTACTGAGCCAGGGGTTTGTAGAGGTTCTAACCTTGATTTTGCACAATGGAGCAACAGTGTCTAGGTGTTGTAGAACTGTTTTGTTGAAATATGCTACAGCCTGGTCAAGTGGGAGGGTTTTTAAGGGGGTCCAGTCACAGTTACAGAGTAAAGTATTGAGGACCTCAGGAGAGAATTTTTTTGTTTCTAGTGGATATATAGTTAGCGGTTTTGCATATGCTTGTTCTACTACATATAAAGTATATTATGTTGTGGTCACTTAAGGTGTCTGGGAGACAGCCTGCATGGGGGTACAATGTGGGGTTGTTAGTTAGGACCCAGTCAAGGATGGATTCCTTTTTAGATTTTTTTATCACATCTAGTTGGAATTTGGACTAGCTGCTGGTAGCCATGGAGATTTATTAGATTACTTGGTGGTTCTGATATGCAGGTAAACCAATCTAGGTTGAAATCCCCCAGAATAAGGGTTTCTTGTGAGTATGTGGAAGAACACCAGGATAAGAAGTCATCAAGACTAGCAGGTGTATTACCAGGTGGAATATAAATCACAACTGTGGTGATGACCTTTTTAGGGTGAAGTTGAAGTTGTGAGATAAGTATGTCCCAATTATTGGGAGAGGGGTAGGAGTTTGGTAATTGATGTACAGTTAAGTTGGACTTATACAGTAAGGCAGTTCCACCCCCTTTACGAAGTGGTCTTTCTTGTCTAATGATATTGTAGCCAGTAGGGAGAACTTCTGAGTTAGCTATGCTTTTATTTAGCCAGGTTTCTGTTAAAGCAACTATGTCTGGGGAGTAGTGTGCTATTGTGGCCTGGAGTTCAGGTATTTTATTGCTGATACTTCTAATATTAATATTTAGCATTAAAAGATGGTTGGTTTTGCTGCTGTTGTTGATTTGCCATGGGATGAAGATAGTGGGGGTGTTATGTTCTGACATTTGTTTTGGAGCAGTTTGTGTTGGACAGGATGGATTTGGGCCTGGGTTGGGATGGATATCCCCACTTATGGTGAGCCTGGTGTTAAAATGGTGATACAGATGTTGGAGTCTGGTGAGGAGTGTGAGAAAGTATTGTGTTTTTTTGGAGTAGGAATGAGAGCATATGAATTTAGTTCTGAATTGGTCCATTATGTAGTTCTTGAACAATTGTGGACAGATGTTATTATAATGTGTGGTGTCTGTATATGAGAGTGCATAATGTAGTGTTGTGCTACTAAGTTTAGGGATATTGCTAGAGTGATAACTTGTGGTGTTATAAAGAATTATGAGAAGACAGACTAGACTTAGTTGTGTGATAGTCATGGTTATAAAGTTTAAGATGGTACTAGGTGAGGGTCTGAATAGGAATTATAGGGTTGCACTATATGTGGATGGGTAAGTAGTGTGGGTGATATAAAAAATACCTAATGGGAATAAGAGTGGTTAGGAGTATTTTTTGTGAAGCAAGTTGGAGTGGTATAATGTGATCTGACTTGAGGAGCTGTGATTGGTAAAGGTGATGTGAGGGTGAGCTGTGGGTGTGGCTGTGATTACTATAAATGTAGAGGAAGTGGGGGCGGGAGGTAATAGGGGGCAGGGCAGGGGAGCAGAGAGAGCCCAAGTGTTAGCAAGGGCGAACGGAGCTGGGCAGAGCCCACCAAGACAAGAGTAAAAAGTAAGTATTACTTTACAAATCTGACCACTTAAACAAATTCCTGAGGTCTAATGGCTTACCAGCAAGCAGAATGCAATTACTGAAGAGCACTTGTGTCCTCGTGAAAGACTAGAAATTTAAAGATGGCTTCATGCTCAGCAGGATTCTAATATAGACTTAGTATTGGGGGAGGGAGATAGCACAAGGGGTGTAAATCAGGTGGAATGCAAAGAAACCAGAGGCAATCAGTGGAAAACTATCGGTGAAGGCCTCAGAGGTGGTAAGTAAGAATTCAAACTACCTGCAAAGTGAAGGAGAGAAGAGACAGCAAACTTTATTAAGGTTAGGAGTGTGTTTTTACTTTGACTTGCTGATTAGTAACCAGTTTGTGCACAGATTAGAGTAGGGAGATACATTAGCAATGAAGGGGAATGTATAGAGATGCAAATAAACAGGTGGTCCTCCAAGTGATACAAACTAAGGCAGAAAGCACTGAGAGGGCTGCTTGATGGTTAATTTAGTCACAGGGATCTGAATTAAATGTATACTGTCTATTGGACAGTTAGGATTACTGCACTAGCTGGGGTGGGGGGGAGGACACAAGGCTACAACAGTCAGTTTTATTAGCACTCTGAGAACTACTAAGAAATACTGCTAATATAATAGCTCCAATCTCATAAAGAAATACAAGTAGAATGCCTGGGTGGACTGACCCTGCTTGAGGTTCAAAATGTATATCCTTGTTCAGTTTTGCAGTACTGATTCCTTCTTATACTGTATGGGTGGAGTGGTAGCCACAGTCTGCAGATTTGCTTGAGTGTGCTCCTGCTCAAGGCTCAAAATGAGCTCATAATGGGCTATGGCTATAAGCGCCAGATGGTAGGCTGTAGGCACTACCAAATGCTGTACTCTCTCACCTTCTAGCCCACCCTCAGGGGTCCACTCTCTATACAGTAACCCTTTGTCCCAGTATACAGATTTCCCCTTCCCTTGAAAATCAGATGCCTCCCTAGCTGCCTGACTCAAGCCTTGCAATGTTGGGTCTGAGAGCTCAGCCTGTCACAACTCTCTCTCTGTAACCCTTCCCAGCTCCCCTGCCACAAGAAGTCTGGCATCCTCTGACAGTGGTGCCTCACTGTCAGCCTGGGTACTACTACTCACCTCTACCTTTGCAGTAACTCTGTCCAAGAGAACATCAGTACCCACAAGCAGCTGTGGCTCACCTTCAGTTTCACTGCTACAGAGTAGCTCCCTCCCTGAAGTAACCACCTCACCAGTCCTGGCTGCAAGTATGCAGTCTGTCTGGGTCTCCACCAGGATACCAGACCCACATGCTTGTCTCCTAGCCTGACTGCATGTAACTACATAAACACATGGTACTGCCTCATCCAAATCCTTCCCTATCAAGACATCTGCAGGATGGTAGTTTGGTACCCTTGTCTTAAGACAACCTACTATTGGGATTTTGTCTTTGCCACTTACTGGCTCTCTCACCTTTTGTTCTCCACCTTGCCTTTATGGACATCTGTATGCCACATGGCCCCAATGGTTGCATTCAAAACATTTAACCCTAGGTCCTGGACTTGTACCTGGACTAGTGGCTTCCTCTGCTACTGGCAGATTCTGTTGGGGCAGTCTGTGCTGCCCACCATGGGTTCCTTTAGAACCATGAGCAGAACTGGGGGTCCCTTTCCTGTGGAGGGATGCCCTGCTTGCTAGGTATAGGTATCCCTTCTTCCCCAACTCATCTAAAGTAGCACATTGTCTATCAGCTAACCAGATCCTCATGTCCTCAGGCAAAGTTCTAAGGGCTTGTTCCCTCACCAAAAGGTCTGCCAGCCCTTCAAACGTGGTGACCTGACATCCACTCACCCACCTATGAAAATAAGTGCTCAGTTCAGCAACATATTCACACAAACTTTCATCTGCCTTGTGTCTATGCTCACACAATTTTTCCTATACATTTCAGGTGTTAGCTTAAAACATTCAAAGAAGCAATGCTTAACAACAGAGTAATTAAAACAGTCAACAGCAGACATTTTAGACAACACAATTACAGCTTTACCATGGAGTAAGGGAGTCGGGAACCGTACCCTGAGCCTTTGGTCAACATCATACTGCTTATATACCCTCTTAAACATATGAATGAAGCTATCAAAATTATCCCCTTCTGTAAATTGTGGAAGCAATTTACAGACCTTTTGTGCTTCTGGGGTCCAGTTACTCCCTTCCTCATTACCTCCATGACTCTGGCAAAGAGTCAGCATCTCCCTCTCATGCTTTCAATGCCTCTACTTTTCCTCAGCTTCCAGGCATAGTAGTTTCTCATTCTCCTCAGCCTGCAGACATCTCTGTCTCTCAGATGCTTCTATTTCCAAATGCCTGGCCTCAAACTCCAGTCTCTAGCTGCAGATGGATTTTTAAGTCCCCTGCAGAAAGGTTGAGCTGTTCATTCTCTGAGGGTGGTACATCTCCACTGCCAGTCTGATTGTACTCCTGGTTGCTGTTTTCTAATGCAGCTGTGACCAAAGCTGCAATCATGTCTGCCTTAGTCAGGTTTCCATGCACCAGTCACCTAGCCTAGCACATCTCAGCTAGCTGGCTCCTTGTCAGCTTTCTGTGCTCCTCTGCTGACATGCTGCTTACTCTTCCTGAATAACTAAGCTGAGAAAAGAAATAAAACAATTGTGATCTGAACTCTATTCATTGCATGGCTGATTTAGAGTACAAAACACCTTCAGTGATCACTGTACAAAAGCTACAGGAATTCACTCTACCCACACCACTACAACCCAGTTAGTATTTGCCAACCAATTAATATGTGATGCCCGTGCACTGGCCCAGCAATCAAGGAGCTTCAAGCCTCACCACTACCACCAGTGAGAGGCATGCATATGGGTAAAGGATAATAAATACACACACAGTAAAGTACAATTTCCCTTAAGAGCACACAGTGATCACAGTCAGTCTAGGGCTAGTTTCTCCCTTTCTCTCCAGGTCCCCAGTAAGACTCGCCTCTGGCACAGCTATAGTGTCCAAATCTCAGCCAGCTGGGCAAGCTAAAACCTCCAGCACCCTCTCTGTCCAACCAGTGCTTTGTGTCCCTGTCCAAGTAGCTGACACACACACACACACACACACACACACACACACACACACACACACACACACACACACACACTTTGAGATAAGAGTTTATACAACCACACAGACAGTCCTGGGGAAGGCTGGCACAAGTTCTTCAGCTGTGCCCCTTTTACCCAGATTATACAGTAGAAATCACTGCCACCACCCAACTAATATTTATCAACTACTCAAAGGCCCTTAAAAGGGTGTCTGATTACTACTGTGCAATATTATTGTCCAAATAGTAAGTATGAATGAACAGTCAAGGCTTATTAGAGTGACTTGGTACAGTATCACTATATACATGCAATGTACCCTAGAACTTAAATTAACTCTACATGAAACAGCCACAGTTGATAAGTTTAAAAATATTTAATAATAAATAAAAACACAAGACAATACTTCTTACTACACAGTGCTAGTCAAGAGTTCAGAGATCACATAGAAATACCATAGAAAAGTTCTGACAACACAGAAAAACATTTTGTCTAATCTTACTAATTCCTAACTATTTCTAAGAGAAAACACCATTCTAAATAACTTACATATAGAAACAGGCAGTGTTGGTGAGTTGAATGTTGTCAAGACAAAATGCTCTGACCTCTCTGATTCTCTCTCTTTAAATTCATAACACAGAGCTGCTTCACATGACATCATTCTTCACACTTCTCTTGTGTTCCCAGGCTAACAGAAACTTCATTTACATTCTTTACAGAGGGTCAGAAACCAGAGCAATAAAGGACATTTATACATGCAAATTCTAGCCATTAACTCAGGCCTTAAAACAATAGGCAGGATGCCTCTCTCTAGACAGATTGGAGCTTACTTTAAAGATCAAAGACCGTCATAAAATGCTTGACTTAGCTTTCTTACAGCAGAGTGCGCTGTTGTTACATTTTTGCAGTTCAATATCCAATGCAGTCTTTTCACATTTAAGAGAACAAGCCTGTGGCTTACATTAATATTTACAAATGACAGAATTATCTACAAAATTCTATCTGGCTAGGCTGGCAGCCTTCACCGGCTTTACTAATTATCCGTTTCTTAATAGCATTTTGTGTTCTTGATTCCATGAAAAACCCTACTAGATCTAGTATTTCTCTTGATCCTCCCCTCATTGTATTTATAGTCTACCAACAGTCCCCTAATATGAAAGATATTTTTTGACCTTCCAGACAGACACCTGATAGGCTTCTTCCTACTGTCTCACTTTTCCATTTCAACTTTTTTGATTCTAGTAGCAGTGCTCCTTTTTAGTTTCTTCAGTTACTTTCTGCCATCTATTGCTTATTGTACCTTCAGTAGCATATATTGCTACTGATAAATCTTTTTTTCTTTACTGCCTTACTGTTTTAGTCTTTATAATATTTTCACCACTTTTTATCTATATAAAACATTCTGTATAGCTATTTCTATTCTCCTTAAGGATTGGCTTACTTCTAGTACTCTAATCTCTCTGCATTCTTTGTATTTCTACCTTGCTTCAACTTCATATTTGTTTTCACTTTGATCCATAGCCACCTGTTTTTGCTATATATTAAAATTTCAGTTGTGTAGCTTTAAAGTATTCCATCAGATCAGATAATCCTAAATCAACCTGTTGAATAGGAAGAATCTACTTATCCCACTTTACTTTTGCCCTGTTACCCTCCCAAATAAGTGTTTTCAACTATCTATTAATTATTGTCCACAACTTTTCCTGTGGCTGATAAAACTATGCCTAACCTACATACAGGACTAAAGGCACTTAGTAAATTTCACTGCCTGTATCTTACTGTCTGTGTCCATTAATTTTGAATGTCTTTTTTAATAATTCTGCATTTGATCTCTTCCCTCATATCCTTAACTGCCACAACATAGTTCTTTTTAATACATATGCCTAAATATTTCATATTTTCATGTCCTCATACATATAAGTATTGATGAACCAATTTATCTGCAGGCACATACTTTACTGCTGTAGTCTTTTCTTTATCTTCATTTATTTTTATAGCCTGAAAATACTTGAAAATGACTTAAAATATTTCACAGCACCCTAATGTCAGATTGATATAGTTCACTACTCTTTGTTTTTTCCTGTTCATATAAGGCCATTTACATTTTATGCTAAAACTGACAAAGCATCTATTCTATTATTTTAAAGCTGGGATCACTTATAATATATGTCACTTATGATTATATATATATATATATATATATATATATATATATATATATATATATATATATAAAATGTATTTATTTATTTTTATTTATTTATTTTTTTTATTTTATTTTAGTTTACGGGAGAGTCCGACTGGATACAAGTCCATTTCCAGCAGATGCCCAGGGAGAAAAGCTCCAAGAGATAACATTTTTATAGTTAACAGACAATACATTAAATAATAGCAAAAGGCAGGCTACACAAATGTTAGTATATAACAATCATATAGTAATTATGTTGAGACATAGTACAGCAAAATGGAAGAGAGTACATTGGACAACATTCATGAGATACATTTCTTTCACCACTAGATAAGCTAGATGTACAATTAGTCCTACTGTTTTAAGTTAAGGCCATACATCTGAACTTATGGATATTATAGGTCTGTAGCTAAACTATGAATCTGGTTGATAATAGGAAAATACTGAAATACTAGCCAGGGCTGATACAGGAGCATAGTCTGTTATTCATGAACTAAATTTTAAGTAGTTTCTTGAATTGGGTTGAGGAGTTGTTGCCTGTTATATGGGATGGAGACCGGATAGGCTAAAGCTTCAGTGGCTAGTGGAAGGTATTCTGTGGGTAATTTATTGGTGGCTAGGGTGGTCGGTTTGAGTTTTAAGAGTAGTTTTTGTATGGCCTTGGTAGGTACTGTGTTGAAGCTGACGTTGAGGCCATTGATAATTGTTTCTGGTGGAGAGGGTTCTTATTGGAGTGGGGTTGTTGGGGCTAGGTTGGTTGTTTGCAAGCAGTTGGATAGTTTCTGTAGAGAATTTGTTGAACTGTGTGGGGATATTGTCTTGGTTATTTACTGTTTTAGGAGTGGGGGGATGTTTTCCCTGGTTGTAGTACAGAGTTGGCTGCTGCCCAGAATGTGTTTGGATTGTTTATAGGTTTATTCTGTATATTTTGGTAGTAGGAGACTTTGTCTGTTTTGATAAATGTTTTGGCTTTGTTGCGTAGTTCAAGGTGTTTTTGTTTATCTGATTGGGATTTCTTTTTACAAAAGTTTGTCCAGGCTTTGTTTCTGTTTTTAAGGAATGTTTTAGTATCTAAAGTTAGCCGGGGGCATGTTTAGTTTTAATTCTAGTGATTCTAGGGGGGGGGGGGTGATGGTTAAGTATATTTGTGAAGGTTGCATTAAAGTATAGTAGTGCTTCATCGAGAGCTAAGTTTTTTAGGGGGTTCCAGTCATTGTTAAAGTTGGATAGGTTAAAATGTTTTTTGTTCCTAATTTCTCATACAGCTAGTTGGGTCAGTTGGGGTGTTTTACTTCTTAGTAGAAATGTAGCTTGGTGGTCACTGAGGGTGTCTGGTAGACACCCTGCTAGGGATATTTGAGAAGGATGGGATACAAGTATCCAGTCCAGTATGGATTGCTGTTTGGTTCTCTTGTCTGTTCTAGTGGGGGAAGTTATAAGTTGGGTTACTTCATGTACGTTGATGTGGGAGAGTGGGTTTTGACTGGAGCAGTTGTGCCAGTCAATATTAAGGTCACTTAATAGGATGTTTTCTTGGGGGAGGGAGTTAGATATCCATTCTAGGAGATTTTCTGTAATGGAAATATTGTTGCCTGGAGAGATTTAGCATCCTATAATATTGATGCATTTATTTGGGTTAAGTTTTAGTTTCATGAGGGTGAGTTCAACATTTTCTAGGTCTGGGGTTGTGATGTCTAGTTTTTCTAGCATGAGGTGATTTTTGAAAAGTATGGCTACTCCCCCACCCCTTTTTCTTAATCTGTCACCACAAATTATATTGTAGTCTGGTGCTGTAATTTCATTATTATGGATTTCTGGTTTAAGATATGTCTCATTCAATATGACAATATCTGGATGATAAAAGGAGAGTAAGGGATGGAGGTCATGGACTTTGTTCAGGATACCTCTAACATTTAGATTTATAATGAGGAGTGAGTTTTTGGCTCTGTGGAGTAGGGTATTATTCAGACTGGGATTTGGTGTGTCTGGATTTAATGGGCATGGGTTGGGATGTATGTCACCACACCGTATGAGTTTTGTTTTTAGGTGTAAATAAATTATGATTAGTTTATTAAATGTTTTCATGTGCTTTAAAGTAGTGTGGGATTGTCTGTGTGTTGGGTGTATTTTGTGTGTGAGGACGTGGATAAGGGAGGTTTGGTATAGGTATGGGGCTAGTTGAGTATAAGGCTTGAAGTTTGGATTGTTAAGTGATGTAAATTTTTTGGGATGATTAGGGTGTAATTAAGTTGAGTTTGATAACTGGTAATGGATGTCAGAAATAGTAGGATAGAGATACATATGGTATATAGTAGGAGTTGTGGATGTGAGGGTTTTGATAGTGGAATCACGATTTAATTTAGGTTAGTAAGAAGCATTTATAGGGAAAGGGTAGGGCGGGGGTGTTGAGTGGTTTCTAAAAGTATACTGAGGGTTTATTGGATGGTTGTTTTGATAGGTTGAAGTGGTGTAAGGGAAGTGGGTGTGGTCAGGGATGGGTGTGGTGTATAGGCATAAAAGTAATTGATGTGGGGTGGGTGGGAATGGGGGTAGGGTAGAGGAGCAGAGTGAGCCTGAGCGCAGTGAGGGTGAATGGATTGGGGACCAGCTGAGCTGCAAGAGTCTTGTGCTTACTAAAAAAAAACAATCAGGATCAGCTCATTCTATCTACCATGCAGGTCAGTTCACATTCAACATTTAACTGATAATGCTGCCAAATTGACTTTTTTTACACAAAGACTTTAGGAACAGACTTATAATTTGTGCTGACTTATTGTAGGTATGGAATGGGGTAAGGATGGGTTGAGCTTGAGGAATTTCCATAGGAATAAGACTTTAAAATTTAGGAATAGTCAATTTAGAGTTTGGATGTCTTAGGTTTTGCTGCCATCTAATGGCTAAAATGGGGAAGCGTGGGCCCCAGTGGTGGATTAGTAAAAGCTGGAAGGGAGATTTTATGCACAGGTCTACTTTAAAATGTTGAAACCTGAGATCATCGAAGACCACATCATTGAGACAAAATAAACAAAATAAACAAAAACTCACTTCATCAACAGACTGGATCAATGATGATCCTCCCGTGGTAAGTAATCACTCAGCCATCAACACACAGAACCTAAACAGCACCATTCTAAACCCACCCAGGTGGGGGTCTACACCCCCACACCCCCTGACTACATATGACTAAATATACCAACTCCGAAATCACACTACGGTTGGGAAAAGGACAAAATTCACCTTCATGGTGAACAGGTTACTTACCCTGGGAAGAATTTTGTTGATCTGGTCTGTCGATGAAGTGGGTTTTTGTTTATTTTTTTCTCTATGATGTGGTCTTTGATGATCTTGGGTTTCGTAATTCTCAGGTAGACCCATATAGATACATATAGATATATATACATACAGCAAATAATATTTAACAATAATTAGCCTGACAGACATAAAATCAACAAGAAAACATTGACACAGCACCAAATTAACATATTATCAGACAATGTTAATATTGATGTTATCAGAAAGGTAGGTTGTTCCATGCAAAAACTTTAAAAAAAATACTTTCTATGTTTTTTGTAGTGGGGATAAGCCCTATGCGCCCCCTATGTGGGAGGTTGTGCTCCACACCTCTGCTATATTTGCATGGCAACTCAATCATTGCATCAATGCTCAAAAGGGAGAAATTTGCTACAAGAAGGGAATCATTGCCAGCATACATTTAGCTATTGGAACCGCAATGATTTATAGATACATCAAGTGAGTTTACTTGATTATTAATAAATATAATAAGTTATTCAGCCATTTTCTTAGGGCCATATTTAAAAGAATTGTTCTCCTTTAGAGGCTTGATCATTGATTTTCTCTTTTTCTGAGAGTTAACATATTTACAATATGCATTATTGTTATCTTTAACTCTTGCTGTTTATTTTTGTAAGTAGTATTATCATGTGTAATTGCAACATGAAGTTTTTTACTGACTCTGTAAAGTTTACTTTTGTTATAATGAAAATGATACCTCTTGCAGGAGGCATTATTGTATTTTTTGCATGATGTAATTTGTTTAAATGTCCATTTCACCATGTCATATTTTGTTTGTGATGCAGAGGTCAAAGCAGAGGTGCAGTGCCCACATAAGACATTCCAAATGAATGTTCTATCTACAGTGGAAGCAACTGATGCCCAGCAAATTTTCCTCAAATTAATTCCTGATCTACTTGTTTTTAAAACATTATTAACATTTCTAAGGGATTTCATATATATTTTAACTTTGGGATGTTATAGTTAATGGCATTACTGTTTGATGCACCCAGACACTCAACTATCTCTAAATTATTGATACTGTTCACATCGTAAGAGCATGATAATGTTGTTTCTTTGGTTGGAATTTGCTACTTGTGATAAACCTTTTTCACTAATTATTTAAAATTATTTTGTTCAAAAAAGGAATAAATACTGATATAGTCCCCAATAATATTATGATAATTAAGATCACCAAGAATCAATACTGGACTAGGGGCAATTATATCATTAAGGTGTGAAGAAACTTTAAATGTTCCTCAGTTAACCAAAAGTAAAGCACCAAAACCAGGAACTTTGACACGAACAGTTTAATACAAGTAACGCTGAAAATTCACAACACGTTTTCGGCCTCGACTTCATCAGATACCAACACTCTTGGTAAACTCATCTTAAATAACTTAACTAATTAAAGATAGCCAATGACAAACTTGTCAAATCAATTAATAAAATGAGTTAAAAACACATACACATATATAAACAGATTGTACTTCCTAAAACCACCATGAAGATCATACCCTATAATACATAACATGTACCAAAAACAAGATGCTTATAAATATAAGTGTATAAATATATAGAAATAAATAAACCATTACTAAAATCATAACATTTAGTTCTAAAAGTATGTAAAATAGATATATATCTGGAATGGTATAAGAGTACTATAATTTAGCAGACCTCAGCTTTAAAACTGGCTTAAGTGAAATCATATCATAAAGACATGGTGTTTTGTTGGCTTCTAAAACAATTTGCCAAAATAATTCCCTATATTCCACCAGGGTTTCCCAATTCCCCCCTCTAGGGTCAACTGGCACACTTTCTAACACAAAAAATCTAAATGTAGCTAATTTACATACAATGGTGTGCTTGTATAATGCATTATTTTCTTTTTTAGTCCTAATGTCATATAAGTGTTCATAGATTCTTTGCTTTAACATTCTTTCACTCTTCCCTATATAAAATGAATCACATTTTGTACAGGTAGCTAAATATATTATACCCTTAGTATTACAGTTGACATATGTTCCTAAAGTTAATGTCCTTTGTCTAATAGGTAAATGTAGTGTTTGTCCAACATTAAGGTGTTTACAATAACTGCAACTTCCACATTTAAATAAACCTACTTTTTTCCTAGTACCTTTCCCAAGCAATCTTTCAGTTGTACCTCTCTCCAGGATATTCTTCATGTTAGTGCCCTTCCTGTAGGTGAATTTTAATTCCATGTCAAAAATACAATGTAAATCAGATAGTCTAGCAAAGTTGTTCCATTCTCTATTAATAATTCTTTTTACCAATCCTGACTGACCATCATAGGTTGTTGTAATACCAGATTCAAAATCCACCCCACTATTTGCGTTGTTGAAATCTTGTCTATCAAATACTCCACTTATACCTAAAATAGGTGCAAACTTGCCTCTTCTTTCACTGGTAACCTCACCACATATTTGGTCAAAAAGTTCGCTCGGGTAACCCCTATTTAAAAATAACCTTTTCAAAATTCCACATTCATTAAAATAAGTAGTGTCATCTGAGGTCATTCTACTAAGACGAACTAATTGACCTTTAACTACACTTCTCTTTTGGTGGGGTGGATGTGAACTGGTAAAATGTAAGTATGAGTTTGAAAAAGTCTCTTTTCTAAAAATCTTTGAACTGAAACCTTCCTTAGTCTTAGTAATATTAACATCAAAATAATTCAACATTTGGGTATCATATTTGTGTGTAAATTTTAAAAATTCAGTAGTGTTGTTTAAGAATTCTAAAAACAAGTTAAAATCCTCATTATTACCATTCCATAAAAAACATAAGTCATCTAAAAACCTACCATAAAATGTCCAAAATCTACTAAAAACCGAAGTTAATACATATGTATTTTCCCAGTATGACATAATAATATTGGCATAAATAGGAGCACAATGTGCCCCCATAGCAACCCCCTTACATTGTTTGAAGTATTCACCTTCAAAAAAAATATAATTATTTTTTAAGACCACCTCCATTAATACCAATATTGTTCTAAACTCATTATGAGTAATTCCTGAAAATCCTACTAGCATTTCTTCGAACCATTCTAGGCCTATATCATGGGGAATACTAGTGAACAAATCAACCACATCCAAAGTAACAAAAGTCAACCCTTCAGAAAGTAAAGATTTGTCCAATTTTCTAAGAAGATCCCAGGAATCCTGAAGTATGTGGGTGTTGCTCTTGAGCACTTTCTTTACCTTACAATCTATGTATTTTGCTAGAGGGACTGTGATAGAACCTTCCGCAGAAACTATTGGTCTCAAAGGTGGGTCATCAATGTCCTTGTGTACTTTTGGTATACCGAAAATAGAAGGAACCTTCGTTTTTTCAACATATAGAAATTTATGTGTCTCTAAATCTATTAGTCCATCTGTTAATAAATCATTCAGCATCATATGTATTTTGTTATGTGCCACATTTATTTCATTGATAGACACCCTAGTGTATTTAGTAGAGTCACTTAAAATCTCCTGCATTTTGCCTTCATATATAATATGGTCCATGAGCACCACCCCCCCACCTTTGTCGGGTTTCATAACCCTTAAATTTTTGTTGTTACTCACTAGTTTAAGGGTTTCATGCTCAGCCGGAGTTAAATTAGATTGCATATTATATGTCTTAAGTGACTTCCTTAGTTCATTTTCTAATACTACCTCAAAGTTCTTTAATTGTGGGTGCAGTGGTGGGTTAAACATACTTTTACGAACTAATTTGTCCTCACTAAATGTTTTTTGTTACCATTAAAAAATATTTCTAAGTTTTTCTTTCTAATGAATAACTTAATATCTATTAAAAGCTTAAAAATGTTGGTTCTCTGTTTGGGTATGAATCCAAAGCCCTTGGAAAACTGGTCAAAATAAGTTTTATTCACAGTGGTGTTAGAATAATAATAATTAAAAATGTTAAAATCATTAAATGTCCATTTGTGCCCATCATTATAAATATTTAATTCTTCCACCTCATGTGATTCCTCGCTCGGGGGCCCCCATTCCCTTACTTGATAGTTTTTTGAACTATAATCAATAGGTTCTTTGTACATCAGCCTCTCAGACCTTCTAAGCGGTGGAAAATCTAAGGGCTCTCCTTCGTTGTCATCAAATACAGGTATTTCATTTTCACCAACACTATAGGTAAACACCCTCTTTCCAAACAGTCTAGGCTTGGGATAATGTGTTTTGTTTTTGTACTCATTCACGTCCCTTTCTATTTTCCCTAGTTTCCTGTTTTGCACATCTAAACATTTGCTTTCTATGTCCTTAAGCAATTTATAATATTTGTTCTTATGTTCTTCCACAGTGAAAAGTAAATCATGAGTAATATCTTTGTTAAGACGCTCAACATAGCTAAACCTTTTCTCTTTCTCACATTCATTGTTAGATATTATAGCCCTCATAATCTCAAAACCACAGTTATCAAATGCTGTGATCAATTGCTGATGAAAGGCAGTACCATCAAATACATTATTTGGGTATTTACAAACTCTGAGACCCTTTGGTACAATTTTTAGTTCTAAACAATGTTTTAAATATGCGTTATCCAATGTTCCTCAGTTGTCATCTTAGGACTTCTGTAACATGCAGTTTTATGAAGTGTTGTGCTCTCATTTAGGCCATACATATCAATACTCTGGATTTCAGCCTCAGAATGTGAGGGTTTGAGTTTAATTTTGAGTGATGGATGTATTAAAATGGTAGACATCACTCCTTATTTTGTTACTTCTCAAAAGTTTTATTTGTTCTTTTTTGACACCCTGCTGCCTACCATCCACCAGGACCGTGATCTACTGACCCATTCATTCTTCACAGTTGACAGATGTCACAGCATATTTATTCTCCATACAGAGAGAGCCAGTTGCAGAGCTGTCATCCTGGTAGCCATTAGAGCATTTTATGGATGTGGCCTAACCCCATCTTCTGATGGATGTAGGCTTCAGGTTACCACAGAGGGACTACCTATGCCTGTGATACTGATGCATGGCCACTCCTTGACATACCTCTGCAAGGGCTATCACATTGGCTTTACTGGATGCACCTATTCCCCTTCACACCCCCCACCCCAGGGCCTGTTCTCTGGGGAGTAACCCAGACACCCTCCTGGAGGGCCAGGACACCAGGGGTGGAGAAGCCACCACACCCCTCCCTCCCTAGGTCATGCATCTCTTCCCCATTCCTCCCCTACTCTTCCAACTTCCTGAACCTATAATCAATTTTATGCTGTCAGAGTTATGGCTTTATCCCTCTACATCACAGAACTAGGCTAAGCAGTTTCTCAGTTTTAATGACTTTGTAAAAGACAATGTTATTAGGGTCACAGCATTTAATGATTATGGCTAATAAAATATTACTCATTTGTAGTGCTTATTGGAATTTTTATATTTTCCTTGTAAGACATTACATTACAGGAGTAGGTGCTAGAGTATTATTAGATGCTAAATGCCCCAATTTTGTTGGTTCCTTTCCTTACCATCCTCTAAAAAAGTTTTAACCAAGCTAAACAGTTTACTGTTAATATATGTTAGAAATGTAGTCATGTCGCTGTAAACTATCTTTTGAAAAATAAAATCTGTAGTCAACTTTCCTCTTTATAGATAGTAATGCATGTAAACTTGATTTTTAGGCACTATTCATTTAACCATTTATTATACAAGTAGGCTTTGATAAAACAGTAATCCAAAAATCAAGGAGTTGGAAGAATCTGAGAAAACACAGGTAAGATGTCAGTGTCCCTACAGATATGTAATGTTTGTTTTATAGCATTCTTCATATGATTTATTAAGGTGCTCCTTAAATCATTGGGACCTACATGGAAATAAAAGAGCTATACTTGTTTTTATGGTTAAATAACTGTGACAACAAACTCTGGAGATCAACTAATGTTACTCCTGTTAAAGAAGATATGGCATATGCTACATTATTTAATGTTATTAATGTTCTAATGGTACCTTGAATCATGAAGTCCCCAATTAAAAAGAATGTTTACAAGATTTTTTGTCTCCTGATACTGTCAGTATGTTCAAACTCATTTTCTTGTGATAATGTATCAGTATGAATCAATCAAGGTGCAATCTTACCTCCTAACATTCTTCTTTTTCTTTATTTCAGTCAGCTGTTGCAAGAAGGAGCATTCAAATTGTTCTTTTTGATCTGTTTTATTTTAACAGGCTCCTTCTCCTGAACTATCCTTTTCGAAAGTGCAGTAAACTCAATAGCTGTGACTGAACTGTCTGATTAACTAATATGCCTCCGTTTATGTGATTTTTGAGTTGGTATTACTCTGTTAGGAATCAGACTGTGGCCACATGTGACCTGTGTCTGTTATGAGAATAGTATTCTCTTCTAGAATTATTACCTTCTTAATCTTCTTTTCTTTAAGTCTGAAGTTTGATTTTTTATGATCTACCAGGGCTCATGGGGTATTGTGATGCATAATATTGTTTACCTTTACTGTATTCCCTTATGAATACTCACAAGAATAAGTTGAATGTCCTGAAAGTAAACCTGTAGAACATTCAGAATGTCCAGTTCTACACTATTTGTATTATGTAATTCATTTAGCTTCATTTCATTATTGTTCATACTTATTAAACTATTGTCATCGTTGAAACTAAAATTTTCCAGTGTTATAGCTGCATTTGCTTTCAGTAAGCCATTTATTAATATATTGAATTTGTCACAGCTTCTAAAACGGTATTAAATATTCCACATTGTATACATATCCCCAGAAAACCATATGATAAGAAACTGCCGATCAAAAAGCATTGAATGTGTCATTTTGTTTCATTCTCAAGACCCTTGATACTGAAACATAATAGTTTAAACCAGCAAATTTATCTGCATTGTCCTTAAGTTAACATTCTCTGTATCTGAATCACTTTTTTGAATCTGTAGATACTTTTTCCAAAACAAAGTTATTTAAATTAGTACATAATCTACTATGCTTTGCTAAAGCATTATTCCAATCACATTTTTAATCACACAAATATACTTATAAATTCATTATCAGAGAGCTTTGGTTGTCTTGTCAACCTAAAAATCAGATGAAGATAAGCATGTAGTATGTAGCAACATATGCAACCCCTGATGTATTACAATTAAAATGCCCCTACATGAAAAGGAAACATTTAACTATCTTGATGTGATTATTTTGCTAAAAATGTTGGGTTACAGAGTAAAGAGGCAGGGCTCTGAGGTGATTGGTGTAGGGCATTGTGTTTACTCCCTGTATTCTTTTAAAAGGATCCTTTGTGGACTTTCCAGTTCCTGCATGTGTCTGGCAAGGTACCTTTGAAGGGTGTGTGTGTGTGTGTGTGTGTGTGTTATTCTCTTAATGGATCTGATGAGGGATGAGTATAGTGGTACAATGACCCTTCTGGACTTAGATGCCATGCCCTTACTTATAAGTTCAGTAAAGTAGAAGGATTTTCTTACTATCTTGGACAAATATTGGTCGAAGGCTAGGTTACTATCCACATGAGTTTCCACATCCCTTACTAGTAAATCAACTTTTAGGGGTGTTTCATTGATGATATAGTTACCCCTGATGGCTAACTTTCTAAAGGTACTATAATGCATTTCTTGGCCATCAGTTTTAAGCCATGGCTTTGGCACCAAGTAGTTATCTGTGTCAGACATTCCTGAAAGATGTCCTCACCTTGGAGGGATTCAGTGACAGCTCCCAGTTTGCAATCATGTGCAATCTTGGTCAGCCAGAGGCCTTTGACATTAGCTTTTACCTCTGAGAAGTAGATGACGAAGAGAAGCGGGTCTGGCACAGAGCCCTGAGGGACTCCACTGGTGACTGGTCTTTTTGTGGAGGTGGCTTCACTGATTGTAACCTCTTGAGTCCTGTCCATGATCCACCTAGCTATCAAGCATATTATAAAGGGGTTTATACCTAGTTCCATATGTTTGTTGACAAAGACTGCATGGGGTATTGTAACAGATGTTTAGCCAGATCTAGGTAGCAGTATGCACCACTTTCTCATCATCCATTGTTTAAGTGGCATTTTCAAAGAAGTTCGCCAGGTTCAGTAAACATTAATCAAACTGGGATGGACCCAGTGTTTGGAGGCCTCCTATGTCCTTGTTTTTTTAAACACCTTTATTGAATTATCTCTTGTGAAGTAGTCAAACTTACATTTATATAAAAGTAATCTGACCATATTAATAAATTCAAACTTGCAACCACTATAGATCACATAATTTGTTATATATCCTATAATCTAGGCAACATTACATAAATTATTCAATTCCTGCCTTTTTTAAACCTCTCGCCTCCTCTAAAACATTTTTCTGCATGTATTGCTACCACAATTTCCAATTATTTTCTATGTAATTTACTCATACCCTTCTCTAAACATCCCCTTCATGTTCTTTTCTCTGTCACTACTTCAAGTATAGTTGGTTTAGATTTGTATTTCCATTTTCTAGTAATTGCTTTTTGGCAGCCACCAAAATTAAACTTAACAAGGCTGTACTATGTCTAGACAATTCAGATCCTGTATCTCAGTTCAAAAATTTCCCTAGTTACACTCATTTGCTTGCCCAGTATTTCTATCAGAGTGCTCTGTACTCTGCAGTTATTATCAAAAACAGTTGCCTAACAGAAATCTTTATAAACTCATGCATATTATCTGGGTACTCCCTTATTTTCTCTTTAACACTCTGCAATTGTGCCTCCTCTTGTTCTACGAGTTTCCCCTTATTTTGCAACACTTTAACTTTGTCAGCCCCTCTAAATAATTCTTATTACTTAACCAGATGTCTTTTTTATTTTATTTCTATCCTATTTTTAAACTCAACTTTCATTTTTTTTCCCACTAACTAGCTATAACCTCTGGAGTACTTTCTATTTTCCCTAATAACTCCTAGATAATTTCCACCATCCATTACTTAAATTTTTGTCTTTTTAACAGGTAGGTTGGGAAGTGGAAGTCTCTCATCTTTACTTCCCTACCCTACATTTTTATCTTAGTGATTATTGGCGCATGATCTGAAATATTTAGTGGATGTGTATCCAGGTCATGTTCCCGTGAAATATAATTTTTATCAAGTCTAGCCCAGTTATTGTACCTTGGGAAATAATATGTAAATTCTCACAGAGTTCTCATTACTGAATTCACGTCTTTCATCCCAAATGTTTTCATAATTTTCTGCACAAATCTACCCTGTTTTGTTTTATTTTCCCTTCTAGGTCCCGCCATCTTCATTGTTGCAAAACAAATTCCGGACCCCACCTATAAGTTATATTCCCTACTGAAAACTGATTCTTTCTCCCCAAACATTTTAAGCTCCAAAATAACAGTTTTAGGTGGAACAGAAATACGTGCCAGTATAATCCTCAACCCTTGCCAGTAGCCCCTTACTACTACAAATCTGCCGTTATTATTTTTCCTCTTCTGTCACTACTGTAGCTCCTCTAGCTATTGATATAGGTTCTCCTCTTTTCTTTTGCCCCTGATATTCTGCAGAATATCCATCCTGCAATCCTTTCTTTATCAAATTCACATGCTTAGTTCTTTTCAAATGTGTCTCTTGTAGCACTGCTATTTGAACTCTGCATTTTGTAATATAATTATTATTTCCTTTTGTTTATAGCTATGAGACCATTCACATTCTAAGATGAAATATGGTCAGAAGTCATTATTCCCACCTGTTATGTATGGCAGCTTTTTTAAATGTGTAATTCCAGCTTTTGTGATAAATGCACCCAATAATGTTTGTCAGATTAATCCTTTATAAAGTTTTTTCTTATCAACAATGGAACTTATGTCACACTTTACAAGACTTTTTGTTTTAATAAATACCCTCAAAAAATAACCTGGTAACAATACAAACACACATAACTATGTACATCTTCAAGTAATGAAGTTAATCCATCCTGATAGGAACATCTGTGCCAAACAGAGAACTGCTAACACAGGCCATAGTTAATCTGACATTGAAGTTATCCATGCTATGATGCATGCCATTACCTGTACTTCTACTTACACTAATTGGTGTGTTTTCTTTTTTAGTCTTTCTTCCCCCTCCCCCGCTCCCCACATGTGAAAATTACTTGCATAATTTCAGAAATCATTATCTTAAAGAAACCAATGTTCTGTCTTTTATTTCCATATTATCAGCTTGCCTCCATGGCAAAATAAGAGAAAAGGGAAAATATATTCCTCTGTTGGAGTCTGAAAGACAATTTTTCATTATTTGTATTGTTCTCATATTTACTTGCTTCCACTTAAAATTCCAAGGGTCTTAATCCAGACATTCACTTATACAAAAGTAGGAGAAAACATAACAACTCTAAATATATTACGATCTGTGTTCTTTTACACCCCCCCACCTCAACAACTCAAGATTATAGCTTATTAACTTACACTTTCTTTGTTTAGATTTTCTTCTCTTTTTGCTTACATTTCTTAATACCGAAAAAAAGGCACCCGTTTAATAACTTTATCACATACAAGAATATAAAAAAATACTTTAGTATAAAATATGCCATATATATTCAGAAAAGTTTCATAGAAATACTGTTGAGAGATGAAATTGTTTTACTTACAGTTACTTTTTTCCTTCCTACTCTCTTCACCTCAAAGTCTTTCCAAACATTAATGTCATGAGGTGAGCCAAATGTCTTTTCAGTTCCTCACAAGTTTACCAAAGTCAACAAAAATCCACTCTTTCCACTTATTCTTATACAGACATATTTCACAAATGTGATTGATACTTTACAGTCTCACATTTATTCACTAATTTCCATGTTACTTGTCTTTTCCTTTTCATCTTTATCCCCCAAATCCAGATTCCAGTTGAACTCTGTGGTGCTCCTGATTCTTCTGGTCAACTTCTGTGCTTTTTTCTGTCTCTCAAGCATTTTCCTTTGGGACAGTGGAAAACGCTTCACTGGTAATGTTTCTCTGTTTGCTTTATTTTCAGAAGAATGAGAAGCAAAATCCTCTTCTGCTTGATGGCTCATTTTTTGTTGGACAAATTTTGCATTTCCTTCTTAGCATGTTCTGCATCACAAAATGACTTTTCATCCTTCTGGAAAAATATTCCAAAGACAGCTGGAAAGAGCAGCTTGAATCTCACACCTGCCTCTTAACATTCCCTGATAACTGGAATAAATGTGTTTCTATTCTGCCTGGTATACAGTGAATAATCATTTTCCACACTCTTCTGTCTCCAACTTTTGACCTTTTGCCACAATTTTGTCAGGATCAGCTCTTTCTGCTGGTAGGTTTGCATATTTAATAATAATGATATTGGCTACTTTCTCATGGCCATATTTTGATCATACACATAGTGTGCCTTTTCAATTAACAGTACCTGCTGTGGGATACCAGTCTAGTTGCTTATTTGTGCCTACATAAAATTAATACAGCCTCTTCATTCTAGTTTATCTGGTACAGCAAAAAAATTTCAGATTTTCCCTATGCACTCTGGCCTCAAATTTTACCATTTTTTTAACTATCTCTTCTTGAGCAGTCTCATACTCAGCTGGCCTTTCCTTCATTTTGACCTCTGATTTTTGCAGTTTTATCAGATCGTCTGAATGTCTGTTTAAAGCTTCTTCCATTTTTGTCCAGCCTTTTGTTATTTGAGTTAATATACTCATTCAATATTTTATTTCTTTTAATCAGCTCTGCGCACATTTGACTTTTTTTCCTTTCTCTATTACAGGAATCCATGTCTTGCACCAAAGCTGAATCTTGAACTTTATTTTGTTGAACAGCTGCAGGATTCTTCATAGTCAGTGTTTTCTCTTCACCTTTTATAGCTGATTTTCTTTCAGGCTCTCTTACTTTTTTCTTTGCAGGCATTCTGGCAGTGCACTTACTTGCTAGTAACTAAATTTTACTGAAGTTGACAATATACTGACTGCAGTTTCTCAGTTTCTGTTTTCACACTGGGAGAGCTGAAGTGAAGCTGTTGATCAGTGTACATCCATTTTGGAAGTCTGTCTCCTATGTCCATATTGATAATTTCAATGATAATTCTTTCCTTGGCTTTGCAAATAAGACTAGTCAGAGTAATGGGTCTGTAGTTTCCAGGATCTGTTGATGGTCCTCCCTTATGAAGGGGTTGACCGCCACAGTCCTCCATTCTTGCGGCACAAAGCCTGTTTTATGATTATAGTTAAATAGTGACTCCAGAGGTCCTGATAAGTCATATTTCAGAGTGTTCAGGAGGCATTCTTGGATGTTATCAAGGCTCATCAAGGCTGTGTTTTTTGACTTTAGTGAGCACAACCAGTGCATACTCCCTAGTTATAGTTGGAGGGGTTATATTTGAGGGTATTTCTTGGGGGATGGTTGGGATGAGTGTGTGTGGGGGTAAAGCTGGAAGTGAATTTGTCTGATAACAGGCTTGCTATACTGCCAGGTTTGGTAAATGTAACACCATTAACCACCAGTTCAGCCAATCGCTGTGTGCCACCCTTGAGGTTACGGACATATAAATATATATGTATATTTTGGACAGAAAGTGAAGAATTATTAATGGAATTCATAAACTACATATTGATCACAACGTTTTTCAAGTTTACAAGTAACGTTTCATACAACCATTAACTATTTAGATATGACTATTCACAAATTAGATAATAGTAAAACATTTAAATCCTCCTTGTGTGGAAAATAAACATTTTCTAATTCTTATTTATATTTCATCAGTGAGTACCCTATAAAACAAAAAAAAATTATAGTAAAAGGTCAGTTCATTAGGGTGGCATGCATGGTATTGCATGACGATTTTTTTTGAAGAATGTGAAAAAGTGAAAAAGATGTTATTAGAAAGAAAATACCCTAAAATATTTCTAAATGATATCTTAAAAGAAGTTAAGGATGGGAGGACAACAAAATATCCACCAACTATATGTGGAGGGGAAATAATATATGCCATTATAGAGGAGGTGAGAATGATTTGGTCAAAAAGGAGCATAGTAAGGATAAAAGGTGTCTTTCCTCTGAGGATGCTTTTATTATGGATTATAATTCTGAGATGAACTTGATTAAGAATATAATTGTAAGAAATTGGAACATGTTTTCCAAGTTTTCTGACCTCATGGGGATATTTTTGGAAACAATTATTTTCACATTCAAGAGAGGTTACAATATGAAGGGCATTCTAGAAAATAAAAAATACACCCCCTCTACACATGCTCAAAAGAAGGTTGTCACTTATAAATGTGGGTTTTGCACACAATGTTCCCACATAGCAATATCCCAAATAGGAATAGGTATATTTTTTTAACAACCAGTAGTATAATTGTAACAGAAGTATGGTATATATAGCTACATGTAAAACCTGTCACTCATTCTACATAGGTAAAACTGACAGCATGCTCAAGCAAAGAACTTAAATAAACTGTTATAGAAAGGGAACATTTATTGGAATGACTATTGTAATTATTCAGGTAGTGAATAAGCTTTTGTACATATTTTTTTTATTATGTATTAACATTTTTTTAAATTGTTTATAGATATCTTAGGAATATTTTTTTTAAATGCCTTTTCAAATAAGGGTCTATTATAGTACATATCTCTGGTTTTAATATTTTTAATGTTTCAAATTTTTTAATTTCTTAAGGTTTAACATATTTACTGATCATTTGTTTTACGGATAACTAAGGGGATTTAGTTTTAGATGTATTTATTCAATTAACCCTTATTTATTTAGCCCCCATTTAATTAAACATTTTAGGAGAAGATTTTATGATTAGTACACTTATGGACAAAATAATATGATGCATTTATTATTAACTTTAAACAGACATAACCATTTGGGATGAAAGGGGTGATAATAGGGTCCTTGGTTTGATTGTTTAATTTGAGATTGGTGGACAGGAAATTATGTCATATGAAGGGAAATATAGTGTTTTAATATATTTCTGAAGAAGTCCTAATGGTAGAATGAAAACATTGGTGTGTGTTGTGGCATTAAAATTGTTTCTGTGTTTTTTCAATACAAAGAAATGGTGTGCATTAAAAACTGATAATCGCTTGGTTACTGGTTTTCAACAGTATGATTTTCAAGTGTAGTTTTAGAGATTGTCTTTTGCACTGACAACTGCTTATTGTTTTTATTCTTGTTTGTTTTGGATATATGAAGAAGGCCTTTTGGTTATCTTTTACCTGGAAGACTATCTTAACCTCAAAGTTGGCATTGTTTGGCGTAATTTAGCCCTTTTAGATGCCTATTTCGTTTGATGAGAGTTTTATCTTTATGGGAATTATCCTTCCTGATTTTTGCCATATTTTTTTCCTTTTGTTGTATATTCTGTTTAATTTGGGATGCCACCAGGCGGTTTGCTTCTAGGGCTAGTTCTGGGCTTACTTCTGGTAGGTACAGCAGCCTATATGCAGCCATTGACATGGCTGTACAGAGTTTCTGAGAGCAATTCAGTGCAGGCTGTTGTGTTCTCAGTCTTTGGAGAAGCATTTTGACAAACTATCATTTAATGAAAGGTAATTTGCCTTGGAATGGTTCTTAACTGTTACTGGTTTTACTAGGGTTACATAATTGATTTTGATTTTATATGAGGTAGCTTTATGATTGGACCTTACCAGGGAGGACAGTACACTGGGGGGTGGGGGGGGGTGATGTGCAGCATTCTCCAATATTTGTGAATACGATGTTCATTATGTTAGATCCTGTAGTGGGCATTTTCACTATTTTCATCAAGGGTGTTTGTATACAAGTGCAGAAAACTCTGTGCCTGTGTAGGATTTCCATTCTATTAAGTGGTAATAAAAGTCTCCCATGAGTAGGGTGTTATGTTAGATGGCAAGTGTCTCCAGTAGGTCCAAGTATGCATTATGAGCTTCTTGGGACATGGAGGGTGACCTGTAGCTGGCTAGGATATTGTACAGGATTTGTCTGTGGTGATCTGCACATGGATGAACTCCCATGAATCATCCTGTATGATCACTCTAGAGGTATGCTTGTTATTGATATATATGAAGACACCTCAACCTTTAGCCCTTGTCTGTGAAATTACTTGTCTAAATGTCTGGAAGGCATTGAAACCTTTCACTTCTGCGGTAACATATGCCACTTTAAACCATGTCTCAGTAACTGCACAGATGTCTGTATTCTTGACTATGATGAGGGCTTGGAGGGTGTGTAGTTTTTTTGTTTAGGCTCCTGGCATTGAGCAGTAACACCTTGAGGTTCAGTTGAGCTGATATTGCTATGTTGGTAGGTTTGGCATTGGCTAAAAAAGGCACTATGGGGGGGGGGTAAAGTTTTAGCCAGTATTTATAAGCCTAGACGGGACAGGTGCAGAGCATCCTTGGCTGTTAACCACATCCTCCCAAGCTGGCAAATATAGGACCCCCTTAGAATTACACCAGAAATACAACCAATTTTTAAAATCTATTGTGTTTTGCTCATACTGTGGCATCATCCTCAGTGATGGTAATATGCTGCTCAGGGCCAGACTCATACCAGCCTGAGAGCCCCACAATGTTACTGTTCATATAGTTCAGGGAAGTATGTCTTAAGTCATTTACAGCTATGTGGACTATGATGGAATCAGACTGATACCTGTGGTGTAATAACTTGAGTGTGTGTGATTTGGTGGATCCTGGCTCCAGTTAAGGAACTGACTGTTATCTTTCATTATTCAAAGTGGTTAGAGGGGCTTTAGTATGTCTTAAAATGGAGTCCCCTATAACGAAAGTCCAGTGAAGTGTGTTTGCTTGCCTTAGGAGCTTAGTATTTGGGGCTCCACTGAGTCTGACTTTGTGTGTGGTGTTAGGTGTTGTGTTTTCTGAGTGCATTTGGGCTTGCTGAGGCATAGCTTTGACAACATGTGGTCTAGGTGATCTTTCTTGCTTATGAAGATTGCTTTTAAGTGCCTCTGCATACATTTGTCTATGTATGTGTTGTGTGCTATGTGAGGTAGGTGTTGTATGCAAGGTTTTGACAACCTGATGTGAGCGTGTATGCGAGAATTTACCCTCCCTGTCATTGTATAAGTACACCTCTCATATACTGTGTCTGCTTTTTTAAGGATTAAGTGGTTGTCAGTAGACATGAAACAATTGTTACATTGTCTCAAGATGCCCATATATCCATCAAGCTGGCTAGAGAGAAGTTAAGAAATTGGATATCCTTACTGTTCAGTCCTTTAATTGGTGAGATGCAAGGAGTGGTGTATTGCGGTTAGAAGGCTATTAAGGGCATTTTGTTTGAATAGATTAAGGATGCTAAACAGTTACTAAATTGTAACTTTAATAGCTACACAATACTTAATTATAGTAAGTGTATAGGTGTTGCCACTCGTCGCCCAACTAGCTGCTCTAAGGTTGTCAGCACACAATATATTTTCTCTGTACATATTATTTGCTTTGCAGGGTACTGTTTTATGGACCATTCTGTAGGCAAAATTTGCTTTCTAGGATGGATCTATGGAAGAGTACTTAAATATCTACAACAGACAATAGCAATGAAAGAGGAGGGAGCAACTTTGGAAATCAGATTACCATAAGGGGCAGAAGCCAGATGCACAGCCTTATAAAACTGCAACAGGAAAAGGTTGGAGGTTTGGGGAAAAAAAATAAGGAATAAGCAGACTAGTTACAGAGGGAGCCAGTCAAATAAAGCCGATATTGAAGCTCTTTTGGAAACAGTAGCTTAATGTCTTGGGGTGGGGGGTTGGAGCAGATACAAAGGACAGTGGAACAGAAGGGCACTTAGAATTCAACTTAAAGCAGGTAAATGATAAGCAGAATATACAACTCTAGGATCAAAACTGGAATATCAACAACTGAAAAGGACTGAAGCACAAATCCTGGAGCAGAAAAACAATACTCTCACTACTGATTTCGACTACAGTTTAAGGCACCAGACTATGTAGAAATTTACCAGTAACATGGTTTATGGAAAATGTAGTAATAAATGATGAAATAAGGCTCAAATCTGGCAGCAGTCCACCGTTCTGCCACAACTGTCAATGCAACTACAAGACTAAGGCCCAGCAGTATTTAAAATACTGCTAACTTTCACAAGTTATTCTACTTGTGGAGGTAGAGGTGCAGTATAAAGTAGAGACACAATCTTCACACAACTGCAAATTAAGGTACAAGACTAGGTCCCAGAACAAACTAAAAAATGCAAACAGATATGGAAAAGAGTACAAAGAAGTATCACCACACAGGCCACAATAAGTGTACCTTAAATAGTTAAGCAGAATTGAAATAAAAACACTTTTGTGCTTCCTTTTTGATGAAAAGATCGTTACTCACAGTTCAGGGCTTTTCACACCTCACCAAGTCGTTTATAAAAGACCCTGGGTGGGGGGTAGCTCTGTGCTGGATATAGCAGGCTAGCTAGAGAGGGATCCAATCAAATAAAGCCAGTATTGAAGTTCTTTCAGAAACTTTAGCTCACTGTCTCAGTTGAAACTTCACCCCCTCTCGTCTTCGATATTCCCAGATCACATAATGGCATCCATACCCACTCAAACTGGGATCCGTACTATTTAACGAATGACTGTTTCACCGAAACTGAAACAGCCGAGCACACTTTCGCGAAAGTGCTTTTCACCGAAAAAGTACTAAAAAGATAAAAATGTGGGGAAATGGCTGTTGCTGTGATTGTATCACAGTGGGGATAAGAGAATATTCCCTTTTTCCCACTGTAGTGCGATCTCGGACTGAGAATGTAAAAGTAGGGGGTGTGTGGGGGGGCATAAATGTGAGTACTGAGTTTTTTTTTTAATTTTGTTTTATAATTTTTTTTGCACACTTTAGTGAAAGTGGTTTTTCAGTGAAAATCACTTTTGCTAAAGTGTGTTCGGTCGTTTACATTTTGTGGAAACCTGATTTTGTGCAATAGTCCTAGATCCCTCAAATCTCCAAGGAGCAAGTCCTCAAAGTGCTATTCAAGGCTAAGAACACTAATAATAATGGGTCTGATAACATACTGAGCTGTCTACTGGTCAGTCTGAAACAGGACTAGTTAGAAACCCTGTAATGTCTATTCATTATCAGCCAACAAACAGACTTTGTGCTGGATGAATGAAGGACAGTAACAGTCATTCAACTGCATAACGGTGAGGTGGGGGGCACTAATGGACCCTGGTAATTACAGACCTATAAGCCTGACCATCTTTATATGTAAGGCTATGGAGGGGATCATTATGGAATTAATAAATATGGATGTAGCTAACCTGCAAACTCTTGAGCCAAGTAAGTTTGGATGAGTAAAGGGAAGATCCTGCTAATGTAACCTGGTCAACTTATTCTAGATGGTTACTAAAGCAATGGTTGAAGGCAAATAAGCACACACTGTATATCTAGACATTGTAGAGGTATTTGACAACATCCAACACTTGATATTGTAGATAAACGCTCCCAGCTAAATGTAAATCCATATTTAACTCCTTGGATAGCAAATTGTCTCACAAATAGAGCCCATAAAATTAAGGTGGGTGGCTGCACCTCCTACAAAAGACCAGTCACTAGTGGTATACTCCATGATTCCATCCTTAGGCAGGTCTCATTGTGATGTACTTCTTTGTGGTCAAAACAAATGTTAAGGACTTAATGGCTGTCCAGGTTTACAGAGGACCGTAAACTTGGTGCAATCAAAAACACCTCAGAGAGCACCAAGATGCTCTAAGATTGCCTATCCTAAATTGATAGCTGATGTTAAAACTATGAACTAAAACTACATGCCAAGAAATGTATAACTGTATTCTTTGGCAACCATGACTTTCCTTCTAATTAACACATTGAAAACACCCCTTGAAAGTTGATCTTGTAGGCAGGGATCTGGAACTCTGTTGTTACTATGAACTCTCCTTTGATTCCCTATGTATTCATTTTTGTAAAGAAGTCCTTTTTCATTGCACAGCTTATTTCTAAAGGTATGGCATCCAGGTACAGGGATGGTAATCATTCCATTGTGGTTGACTCTCATTAGGTTGATCACTGAATAGAATGAACCTTCAGTATTTACATGTCCAAACACTTGACACAACTGGAATGATGCAACTCATTCTCTCAAGAACTCAAAGGCCTAAATCATAAAAACTATGCAGACCATCTCAAAGCCATGTCCTTCTTCTCAGTATCATAAAAGCTGCCAAGAGATGACCGTTGCCTCATGTTTTAAGTCTCAGAAGACCCTATCCTGTCAGACCAATAACACATTTGCAAGTCCAGTGAATGAACACCAGCTCAAGGGATTTCAATCTCTTTTGCAACATAAATAGAACATGTTGGACGGATAGGTATATATCACAGGGAAATTCAGTTATATGAGAATGCCTTATACTCTGCATAAAACAAAGTACTTCTCTAACTCTATTCAAATGTAATGTTAATGAATGGATGGGATACCAAAAATTCTTCCCCAGTTTAGCACCCTTGTCCCTCATGGATAGAGGTGAAAAGTAGTTGTCCCAACATAACTTTGCTCTGCCCACCTTTTGGGTATTCATGATAAAAACATAAAGGCTAAAATTACCATAGGAATGTAAGGCTAGGCTTCTTAAGATCCTCACAGATGAGTAGCCTAATAAGTACCTATGAAGCTGTAATAAACCTATAAGGAGAAGGAGGATGTGCAAGTGACCACTTTATTATAATACAGCAGGAGAGGAATCTATTGAAGTGTAATATATTTCACTTCTGGAGATAATGAGAACAATAATTTATCTGTTGTAAAACATATGTTTAAAAAGTACTGCAAACAAAACATGCCCTGAGCAAATGCTTTTGTGTTAGAAATCTGCACAATTCAGTAGTAATAGAATTATATGTGGCTTGCAGAGTGATTGTGTGAGGGGTTATTATGCCATCCCTTAAAGTTCCATCCGCTTTTAGACTCCCATCAGCACTCCCGCCCCTTGATAGACTGATCATATGACAAAATATGCCCCTTCATAATGAGCAGCACAGCTCCAGATATGCTTATAATACTATGATGGCTATCCATACAGTTACAAATCACATTTATGATACCACGGAAAAAGGATACCTACATGGTGCACTTTTTGTTCATGATGAATTCTTTTGGTTTAAACTTTGACAATTTTATTGATGCAATCTGTTCACAAACATTATTACAGCATAGTATTTTATTTTAGCTATTAATTAAATAATACATATCAAAAAGTAGTATTTGACTGAGGTTTAAAAGAAAGCAGGATTTGAATGAGCTATGCAATGTTTGACTGACAATGATTGGATAGATTGTAAGTGATGTATTTGCAATTAAAATTGTCAGGATAGTTTGGGATGTATAATGTTTGCAACTAAAATTATGTCAGTGTGGTTTGTTTTCATTTATATAAGTGTATGATTGCCTATGTCATACATGATAATTTAATAAAATGTTTCTTGTTTAAAAGAAAAAGTAGCGCTCTTTTGTAACACATTATACTTTCTAATAGCTTAAATGTTTTTGCCAGAGAGGTTTACTGTATATAAGAACCTGAAAAGTCAAAAAATGAGATTACTCACAATGTACAATGTTATAAACTTAAAGTTACAATTTATGACTCAGATATACCTTCCACCTGCAGTGCTGCTGGTATCCATTTCAACATATTTATTTTTTTCATATATTTTAACACTTGATGACAGTAATTCCATTTTTTTATCCTCTTCATAATTTGCTTGATGTCTTCCTATTCTGGTGATTCCTTCCTTTTCCACTTTCAGGTGATTGCTTTCGTCATAGCTAGAAATAATAAATCTTTCAAAACCCTTACACTATTCCCTCTATTTTATCTACTCCAATCAGAAAGGTACAGTGATTATCAATTTTCAGGTCTAATATTAGTCAAGTTCTGTTTTTCCACCTTAAATTGTTGTAATTTAAGACACAATGTGTGTGTGTGTGTGTGTGTGTGTGTGTGTGTGTGTGTGTGTGTGTGTGTGTGTGTGTGTGTGTGTGTGTGTGCACAATCCCCTGTTAAATAGGTTCATAGGTGTGTACTAGGCTAATGGCCCTGGAGCCTTTACAAGCCTAGCCCATAGAAGTGCCCTGGCAACTTTAGTTAGTTAGCCCGACGTTAGTTCCCAGTGCCTCTATCAAGTAGAGCCACTGGAGTGATCCCAGGGGTGAACTTTCTATTTCCCATCCACTCATCAAGATTTCTCTTGAAGAGGGCCAGTGAGGTGTTTGATAAGAGACAGAGAATAGCTGGATTTTTTTGTGTCTGTTCATGTAGGACACGTGTTTAAGACCTAGGATCTTCTTTGTGAGGTACTTTTGTGGCCTTTCCACCTGTTGTATGTGTCTAGTGAGGTACATGCCAAATGGGGCATTATACTCAATGATTGGCCTAATGAGGGAAGAGTAGAGAGAGATGATGACCCCTTTCTTTCTGGATGCAAAACCCTTGGTAATGAGATGTGCCACATAGAAGGACTTTCTGACCACAGTGGCAATGTGGTGGTCGAAGGAGAGGTTGCTGTCAACCTGTGACACAGATCTCTTATAATGCCTTCTGTGTTCAGTGAGCTCCCATCAATGTGGCAATTAGTAGGAACTGAGTTTTTCCCAAAGGGGATGACTACACATTTTTTGGCATTAAGCTTAAGGCCATGGTTTTGACACCAGTCATTGGTCTCATTGAGGCCTTTCTGTAGAATGTCTACATCACTTGGGGAGTTAATAATGGCTCCCAGCTTGCAGTCATCTGTGAACTTGGTCTTCCAGAGTCACTCCTTGTTGGCCTGGACTTCTGAGAAGTAGATGCCAAACAGGAGAGGACCCAGGACCGATCCCTATGGGACTCCAGTCATGACTGGATGGCTGTCTGACTTGGAGTCCGCTACTTTCACACTGTGGGCTCTATCTGTGAGCCAATTTGCAACCCACCTAGTGATATAGGAGTTGATGCCTAGTTTGGTGAGTTTATCAATAATTCCTGGTGGGGAATGGTATCAAAGGCCTTGGCCAGATCAAGGTAGGCTGTATGAGCTGCCTTGCCCTCATCCACAGCTCTGGTGACTGACTCAAAAAAGTCAACCAGGTTGAGCAGGCATGATCTACCTTTCACAAAACCAAACTGAGTGGGAGTTAGAGTTTGGAGATTCCCTATATCTTTGTTAATTAGGTCCATGATGATGCGCTCCATGGCCTTACATATCACACTCATCAGGCTAATGGGGAGATAATTCCCAAGATCTGTAGTCACTCCCTGTTTATGGAGAGGGATGACTGTAGCAGTGCGCCATTTGGTAGGGACAAAGCCAGAGGTGAAGCTGTGCTTAAACAGGGCACACAGATGTGGTGCCAGTTCACTTTGTAGTTCATGTAGAACACATCCAGGGATATTGCCGAGTCCCATGGAAGCTGTATTCTTGGCCTTGGACAATGCAGCTTTAACCTGTTCTGCAGTAATGCTGGGTGCCTGGCATTCCTCTGGCATTGTGATTGGTCCTTTGGGGGGGGGTAAAGTTGGCACTGAATCTGTCGGCCAGTATGTTGGCAATATCTGTTGGCTCAGTATAGGAGGTACCATTGTGCAGTAACTCAGAGCAAACCTGGGTATTGCCATGGAGATTCTTGATATAACTATAGAAGCCTTTGTGGTTGTTTTTAGTGTCTTCTGCAATTCTGCCTAGATAGCTGGCTTTAGAGGTTTTGATGAGGGATCTCAACTTTTTGTTGAGGCTAATAAGGGAGTTTTTCCAGTCTTGGGACTTCACCTTTTTCTGCAACAGTTTCTTCCTTCTACTGTAGAGTTTATTAATGGCAGGGGAACACCAGATTTGGCTTTCTTTTTTTGGAGGAGTGCATCTTGGCTCTGTTGGTTATGGCTACTTCCATACATTTATGTATGTGTTCGTACAGTGCATTGGTGTATGATTCGGCAGTCATGCATCTATTTTCAATTGACATGGGTGCCATGAAGTTAGCCACCTCTGTTTTTAGGAGCCCAAAGTCAGCTTTGGAGAAGTTTATCATGGTGGTTACCTTTACGGGGGGTGTGGGTGAGATGTGGATTTCCATGGTGATTAGTTTGTGGTCGGATCTAACCAGGGAGTAATTGACTATTGGTGTAGAGCAATGGTTGCCCATGTTAGTAATAACCAGGTCAAGAATTTTGCTTCCTCTAGTGGGGGTAAGAACGAGCTGGTCCAAGGCATTGGAATTGATGAATTCCAGGAAGCAATGGGCCAGTGTATTGGTGCATGAGTAGTTTTCCCAGTTGATGGAGGGGTAGTTGAAGTCACCTAGTATGAGGGTGTTGGGTTGGACCCTAAAAGTTTCCAGGGTGCTTAGGAATGTGGAGTGAGAGTCTTGGGACATGGGTGGGGACCTATAGCAGGCTACAACCTGAATTGCTGTCTTACCCAATGTTAATTGTACCTGAAGTATCTCAGATGCGTTATGCTGGGCTACTAGTCTGGAGGTGTGCATATCCTTAATGAATATGGAGACACCACCACCTTTGGAGGTTCCTGGGGCCAAAAGGTGTGGAATAAGTTATAGCCTGGTAGCACAGGGGTACTTTCTGCTTCTTTAAACCAGGTCTCCGTTACATCACAAATGTCAATGTTCTCCATTTTGAGGAGTGCTTCGAGCAAGTACATCTTGAGATTTAGACTTCTAGCATTGAGCAGCATGACCCTCAGATTGCATTTATTTATAACTGTTACGGTCGTAATTTAGTCTTTAGAACATCACCTAAAAAGGCACTGTATGGGTGGCAAGGGCCTTAGCCAGTATCCAGAAACCCAGGGGTAACAGATGCAGGCCATCTCTGGCAAAGCATCGAGTTCTGTCAAGCAGACAGATACTGGATCCCCTTAGAATGACACCAGAAACTGCTTGTACTGTGGTATCAATCTGGGCAACAGTAGGGTGCTGCTCAGGGATAGGGTCATACCTGCCTGGGCCACATAATCCGAGAGCTCCATCATCTCTCTTTTCATGTAGTCCAGCGAGATGCATCTCAGGTCATTCACAACCTCATGGACAGTGACAGAGTCATACTTGTACTTGTTGTGGAGTGACCTGAGTGAGTGTGTTATATGTCGGATGTGAACCATACTTCCAAAACACAGAGTCTTGAGGCAGTGTAGATATTTTAAGAGGCATTTGTAACTTCAAACATCTACATTTCCTCGCTTTTGTACCATATCTGGAGTATCCTATAACTGTTTCCTTATACTGATGCATTTTGTGTTGATATAACATTCTATAGCTGGAGTCTCCTATAACTGTTTCCTTATACTGATGCATTTTGTATTGATATAACATTCTATAGCTGGAGTCTCCTATAACTGTTTCCTTATACTGATGCATTTTGTGTTGATATAACATTCTATAGCTGGAGTCTACTATAACTGTTTCCTTATACTGATGCATTTCGTATTGATATAACATTCTATAGCTGGAGTCTCCTATAACTATTTCCTTATACTGATGCATTTTGTGTTGATATAACATTCTATAGCTGGAGTCTCCTATAACTGTTTCCTTATACTGATGCATTTTGTATTGATATAACATTCTATAGCTGGAGTCTCCTATAACTGTTTCCTTATACTGATGCATTTTGTGTTGATATAACATTCTATAGCTGGGTCTCCTATAACTGTTTCCTTATACTGATGCATTTTGTATTGATATAACATTCTATAGCTGGAGTCTCCTATAACTGTTTCCTTATACCGATGCATTTTGCGTTGATATAACATTCTATAGCTGGAGTCTCCTATAACTGTTTCCTTATACTGATGCATTTTGTGTTGATATAACATTCTATAGCTGGAGTCTACTATAACTGTTTCCTTATACTGATGCATTTTGTATTGATATAACATTCTATAGCTGGAGTCTCCTATAACTGTTTCCTTATACTGATGCATTTTGTGTTGATATAACATTCTATAGCTGGAGTCTCCTATAAGTGTTTCCTTATACTGATGCATTTTGTGTTGATATAACATTCTATAGCTGGAGTCTACTATAACTGTTTCCTTATACTGATGCATTTTGTATTGATATAACATTCTATAGCTGGAGTCTCCTATAACTGTTTCCTTATACTGATGCATTTTGTATTGATATAACATTCTATATCTGGAGTCTCCTATAACTGTTTCCTTATACTGATGCATTTTGTATTGATATAACGTTCTATAGCTGGAGTCTCCTATAACTGTTTCCTTATACTAATGCATTTTGTGTTGATATAACATTCTATAGCTGGAGTCTCCTATAACTGTTTCCTTATACTGATGCATTTTGTGTTGATATAACATTCTATAGCTGGAGTCTCCTATAACTGTTTCCTTATACTGATGCATTTTGTGTTGATATAACATTCTATAGCTGGAGTCTCCTATAACTGTTTCCTTATACTGATGCATTTTGTGTTGATATAACATTCTATAGCTGGAGTCTCCTATAACTGTTTCCTTATACTGATGCATTTTGTGTTGATATAACATTGAAATGCACTGTTGAGTTGGCAACTCACTCTCATTTACTCAAATCACTAATCCAATGTGGCTTTGTTAACTCAACAGTTAAATGATTCACATCATTTCTGTCTGACAAAACAGTCACACTTTTCTGTGAACAATTCCTCAAGTAGTGAAACATTTCAGTCTGACTTATCTCAAGGCTTGGTAACAATGTCCAACAGATCTTCAAAAATATCAACAGCACATTTATATAATGATTTAGTCCTCATACCCATCAGTTACTACCTCAGAATACATTTAATAAACCAGATTCAGTTTGCTTTGAAATTGCCCCCATCATGAACAGTAACAAGTCCTCGGTAACATGTTTTAGAACTCATGATGAACTTGCCCACATCTACTACCTATAAGTAATTTGCCCAAAAGTACCAATATTCTCTACAATCAATGATCAACAATATCTCAATCTCGTAACAGATCAATAACTCACATTTACACCCCATATTGACTATAAGTTAATCAAAACAAGTAAGCTGCTAAAACTTGTATATAACTTCTACTTCCTAAATGAAACCAGAAATTAATAGGAATTGTATGCCGATTTCTAAATTTGAATATTGTCTGCATATAACCACTCTCAGTTTATCCTATAATATGAATGTACAGCTATTAATAGGGTATATCACATAACAACACTGTCAATCACTAGCAAACACCACTGTATAACATTGCAGAAGGTTATCTGGTTATTATCTTTCACTTCCAGGAGAACCTAAAACTCCCCTTATTAATATTTTAAGTAGCTCTTCAATGGATACTGCCTTCATTTGGCCTCTAAACTACAAATAAGGACAATGCATATTCTCATCAACTAATAACGCTCTTCTATTGCCATGCCCTCTTTTCTAAGAAGACCTTAGCTGAAAAGACTTTGTCAAAGGTTAGTCCAGCAGCATGGAAGTCACTCCACAGTCATTTTGGAAAAAAAATTAAAAGCACAGCTGAAAAGAAAAGATAATTGCAATTATTTCAATGCAATAGAATAAATGTCATCAACTATACACATACATTTTCTTCCAAATGTCACCAACAAAATATTATCCCAGAAATATATTTTGTGTACCACACACACACATACAGTTTGACTACTATCTATACTGCATTTCTTTCTCTAGTACTAAACTTTTCTCAGATGGAAACAACTATAGATAACTTTAAAGGTTTCTATATTAATTTTCTTCTTTTATGAAAAACCTCTCTCATTTATGAAAATGTATGCAACTCTAGGGGTTCCTACTAAACCATAAGATGGTTATACTCCTTTATTTGTCCATGCATATATTCAAACACACTTATGGTGGGAATGGGAAATACAGTGCTGTGCTACATTCTCTACGTGTTTATGTTCAGATATGTGGACAAGTAGAAACGCAATGTTATTTAGTATACAGAATATATATGTTTGTAATTGCTATAGTGTTTGTTATATTCATACCTGTCAACCTCTTAGCTCAAGAAATCTGGACAAAGCCTGACATAATGGTGCTACACAGATCCAAAAATAGGGATAGATTTTAAATATTGCTCTTATAAACTTAGAAGGTTGTTAGAATAACAGGGTATCTATTAAAATGCATTTTCTAAAAGATATGAAGTCTGAAACTCAAATGTATGACATTATTTACTACTTTCATTCTTCAGATCATCCCAGTGATTTGCCAGAAAACCAGAAATTTTATGAGGAACAGTTAGAAATTTTGAGGCAAAAATCTGGATATTCATCAACTAATAATGCTCTTCTATTGCCATGCCCTCTTTTCTAAGAAGACCTTAGCTGAAAAGGCTTTGTCAAAGGTTAGTCCAGCAGCATGGAAGTCACTCCACAGTCATTTTGGAAAAAAATTAAAAGCACAGCTGAAAAGAAAAGATAATTGCAATTATTTCAATGCAATAGAATAAATGTCATCAACTATACACATACCTTTTCTTCCAAATGTCACCAACAAAATATTATCCCAGAAAGATATTTTGTGTACCACACACACATGCAGTTACAATCTGGATATTCTGCAAAAATCTGGACCGTTGAGAGGTATGACTATGTTTGTGTCTTACCTGTTGTCTGTAACTGTTACTGCCAAATGCATCTGTTCATGGCTGAAAAGTATCTTTGGACCAGGACACATGATCTGGTTGACAAACTTTAATAAAGAAGTAAATATCAGAAAAAAACAATAGATTTATGTAGAACAAGTGGCAGACATGCAGATAAAGGGTCTAAATTGCATCCTTGAAATCCATCTTCATTGAATATGAATTCAGTGACACCAAACCACCAAAACACACTTCCGTAAAATGCAAAATCTTTCCCAGGGTAAGGAAACTCTTGCCCCCTAGCACACTGCAACATATATCTCACTAAATCAAATCCATCCAACTGGGGGTCTTCGCTCCCCACACCCCCAACTATATATATCAACTCCAAGATCACACTACAGTGGGGAAAAGGGCAAAGTTGTAGTGTCGGCTAAGTGTTTACTTACCCTGGGAAAGATTTTGTAGTTTGTGGTAGTAAATTTCCGTGTTTAGGCGTCACTGAATTCATATTCAATGAAGATGGATTTTGAGGATATAATATAGATCTCAGATGAAAGAGTTGATTGAAGAGATTAGAAATGCATAGCATAATTTGTAATAAACTCATCAGAATGAGTTTAAAAAAAGAAAGAGTGTAAATATAAAAATGTACAGCAGGTAGAGCTTGACAATAAAGTGACATAGTATCCAAGCACACTGTGGTGACACAGTTAAAAGTAAAATTGATAAGAACTCAAGTGCAGCCGAGTAGCTGTAGGAGGTTTGTATATTGTCATGAATGTAGAGTTTGTCGAGCATACAAGCATGCATGCAGAATATGTGGAAATATTGGTCGTTTTGATAAAATATGTACATCTTGCCAGAAAAGTGTCTTTAGCAGATTTTAAGTATTGCAAGTAGCTGATGAAAATGCTGAGGTGGCTTCTTGTAAAAATAGTACTAAATCAGAAAAATGGCAGTTTATTGACACAGATGATGTATGCACAGTAAAGAACAAATTCCCTTCAAAGGAATTTCTAAAATATAGATGCTGCAGAAGTATTCTGAAGAGTTGCTGATTATTGTCAAGAGTTTGGAATTTAAATTATACAGAAGAGCAGAGAGCAATATTTTTGAATGAAAATTATTTTTAGGCTTTGGGAGTGAATGGCAAGTGGTGCAATTGCATATACTTAGTTATATGAAAACCAGAAATTCATTCCAAAACATCAAATGGAAATTGAACATGTGGACAAAAACAATTCCTGCAAACTGGTGTTTCTAATTGCAGTAACATAACAGGCTAATATCTTCGGCATAGATACTTACAAAAAGTTGGTCTTGGTACGGTAAAATTAATTCATAGGTTTCAAGCTAATGTGCATGGTTGTGATACCAGTGAAATGTTTAAAATTGAAACCAAAAGTGTTTGTGGTGCTAAGGTGTATAATGGTCAAAGGCTCAGAAGATTTAAAGTATATAATTGTGATGAATCTTCTGACTTCTTTCAAAGCAAAATATGCAAAGTTGCAGCAGTAAAGTTGTGCAATGGCTAGAAACAATGTGAAGCAAAACAAAGACCGATAGAAATATAATGACTTGTTTTTCAGGCACCTGCTGGCAGCCATGGCAGTGTACCATTAAGTTGTACATGATATCCCCCTGGTACTGCATGCTCTGAAATGTGGGTCAGTGGACATGAGGCAAAGAATTAAGCAGGAGCTCAAATGCGTGAAAAAGAATTGGAGGTAATTAACATGCAAAGTGAACCAACAGCTGTGCTAAGGGTACGACTACAGTAGTGAAACTGAATAGGAGTCATATATACATAGACCATAAGGACTTAAATAAGGCTATTAAGAATGATCACTATCCCATTAAGGCTATTGAGAAAGATATAGCAATGCTGTGGAAGGAGGCAAATACTTTGCCATGCTGGATGCCAATCACAAGTTTTGGTAAGTACAAGATAAAGAAAGCTCAATGTTGTGAATTTTTAACACTCTGAGATAATATTTGTTTATGTACTGTTTGGGATTGTGCTGGCCCTAGAGGTTTTCCAAAGAGCCATTGCAAATATTATGGAATCAGTGGGAGGGGTAATAAATATTATAGATGACATACTGATATATATGAAACAAAGATGGAACATGGCTTCAGAATAGCAAGTAATAATGTGAAGATGAACCCTTAACTCTATAAAGTTTATGAGAGACCAAAGAGAACCCAGTCAAAGCTGCAATGCAGAGGGAATGTCCCAAAGATTAGATGGCTTTGCAAAGGTTCTTGGAAATGGTTCAATATCTTGCAAAGTTCATATTTAATTTGTCCAAAGTGTTGATGCTGTTGTGAAACTCTTGGTCATAGAGCCCTGAAAGATCAAAACTTGTAATAGTGTACCCTGAAATAAGTGTACAGCAAATGCTGAACATCAATTTTCTCATTTGAAGTTGTTTTGTTGTTTTTGCATATCATAATGTGGGGACAAGCCTCTCAAACATACACACACACACACACACACACACACACACACACACACACACACACACACACACACACACACACATATAGGTCTACTAAAAAATGAATGAATGCCCCAAACATCGATATTCACAATATCGAACACAAAAGGTCAACTCTGTTGGCATGTTACTACACATGTGCCAAGCAAAAATCTAGTTGCATATAAAACTAATACTTAAAAAAATTGCCTTAAACATTGTTTTTCTCAGGGTGGCAACCCCCCCCCCCCCATGCCCATACACCCTCTGGTAATTTTATATATATATATATATATATATATATATATATATATATATATACATACACATACTAACTCTGAGATCACACAGTCTTTGGGAAAGGTATAGCTCCCTACCCCTTGAATTATTTGAGCTCACACACTTGTCAGCCATCTGTGTAATTGACTAAATGTTGTCAGCTAAAGGGGGATTCACTTAAATTCAGTTCTCCCAGATACATAGATATATATATATATATATATATACAAATACATACATATATATCAACTATGAGATTGCTATACATCAGAGAAAATTAAATATTCTGAGGAGCAACAGTGTCAAACTTAGTATATGTAAACCAAGCCACGTATTGTGGAAACGATCCCCCTTGTTGGCTCTCCAAAGATGGTTTGGTGGCTGGTGCTCTCAAGGACCAACAAGTATTAAGAAAAGGAAAAACTTGTTTGGAATAATCCACTGGGGTACTACTGCTGGTACTTTGTGAGTGGACAGCTAACCAGAGTAGAATACTAACTAAGTTGTGAGAAATTAAAATTCAAAAAAATAAATACATAAAAATACAAATCATTCCTTCTATGAGCTTCAACTTATCTGGTTTATTATAAGTAATGAGTGCTTTTCCCTATCAGATTTCATCAGATAATACATGTTGCTTCAGCCACAACAAATATCATGTGTCAAGTAAAAAATTGAAACATTCCCAGTAGACAACAATGATACAGGACAAACACAAATAGACATCTGAAAGAAATCATACTATGAGCAACTGAGACACCATGGTTATATATTGTTCAGATAACAGGAGTTCTTTTTAGATGAAATAGATCCCATTTGAATAAAACATCCTAAACAAAACTCAGTGGTCCACCAAATATGCTTCAAGAAGAAGAAGAGAAAATTTAAAATAAAGATACTTTGTTGCAGAGAGAAAATCAGACAAAAAATATTGTATGTCACAGTCTCCTCAGATGGAAGAAAGCCTATCTGAAATTCAAAGTCATATTACTTATATTCAGAATCCTGTCCCAGCAAACCCAGTAAGTCCACAGACTGTAAACCTTGTCACAGGTCAAAAACAAACAAACAAAAAAATGATACCTAATCCTATAGGCTATTAATGACATCAGATTAACTCCTGTCCAGAGATCAAGGTATAGCAGAGTAATAAAAAAAAACAGGAGGTACTTCTGGGAAGTGAGATGAGTTATTCAACAGCTTGAACTCTAGAGTGAAATCATTATTTTTTTTGGATCAAATACTACTTGTATAAATATTTATTTTTAGTAACGTACCCCGGGATTCAAGAAGCTCGCCGCAAGTACAGTTTTAGCGTCCTCACTACAGATGGCGCAGCAGCGCCATATGAATATGTATGAGGACATGCTGCCACAACCTTGATGTGCACAGGAAACGTGTGCGAGTGCAGGGGGTGTGTACAAGTGCTCAACGGAGGCGTAAACATGCCCCGACACTTGCAAAACCTACTATGCCTACTAGTAGAGCCCTCTCCTAATAGTAAATCAGTAATTCAGTGTCCGTGGATACCGAAATGTATGCTAAACATACAAGAGTGTCCACGAACAGTAAAATACACTCGAAGTAGTAAACACACAAGCATGTAGTGGAATGTTGAGCCCTGTCCCTAGAACTTTCACAATTAGATTCCCTGTGTCCCTATTATACATTCGAATGCTGCAATATCGAAGGTGTAAGCAAAGCGCAGCATGTCTGTGCTTCGCTGCCCTCTGCCGAGGGTAGCTTACACACCATATTCATTCAAATAGAGAAAAACATGCAGAATCAATGTAAGTGTCAATAGTGTAGTGTTTAGAGCATCCACCTAACAAACAGGCATTCACGGTTCGAGCCCAACAATAGCACATATCATTTTCCATGTGGAATGAATGTTGTTTTGCCGTAAAACCAACATAAGAGTATCGCATGAGATATTTAACTTAAATATCATTCAAGCAAAGTGGCACTGTCATAATGAATAAGGTACTAGTAAGCAGGTCTAAGCACAAATGAGCAGCAGTAAATACATATTAGGTACCAGTAAGCAAGTCTGGGTGCACATGCGCGGGTCTAAGCAGTGCCCAGCATAGGAAATGTATATAGGTTCATAGGTAGGTACTAGGCTATCTGCCCGAAGGCATTTATAAGCCTAGCTGAAATGCGTTGGCTTTTGCCACCCCCTTAGATTAGTTCCCTGTGCCTCTGTCCAGCAGAACCATTGAAGTGATCCCTGGGGTAAACTTTTGGTTTCCCATCCACTCGTCACAGTTTCTCTTGAAGAGGGTTAGCGAGGAGCTCTGCCTAATGTAGATTGGAGTCTCTGGGACAGGAATCTATCTCTAAAGCATGTCCTATTTATTGTTGTGGTGAGGTTTAGATCCTTGGAGAGTCTGGCTTGAGGGGATATGGTTTTCTTTAGGTGGAGCATGTCCATCAATTCTGGGTTGGATATGGCCTTGTATGTCCAGCAGAGATCACCTCTGAGTTGGCGGTATGCAACCGAGTACAGCTGGAGTTTCTTCAGTCGAGCTGCATAGGGCATCTGCTTGAGGCCAGTGATCCTTTTGGTGAGGTACTTCTGTGGTCTTTCCAGTTGTTGCAGGTGCTTGTAAGGTACATCCAAAATGGGGCATTGGGTCTGATGAGTGATGCATAGAGGGGCCCAATGACCTCTTTCGATCTGGATGCAAACTCTTTTGTGATTAGGTGGGTCACACAGAAGGATTTTCTAACCACTTTGGCAATGTGATTATCAAAGGAGAGGTTACTATCTACTTGGGTCCCCAGATCCCTTATTACGTCTTCTGTATTTAGGGGGCTACCACCTATGTGGTAGTTTGTGGGTACTTTGTTTTTTCCAAAGGGGATGACTGTGCACTTTTTGGCATTTAGCTTGAGGCCATGGTTTTGACACCAGGTATCTGTCTCAGTGAGACCCTTTTGGAGGATGTCTGTGTCAGCTGGAGAGTCAATTACAGCCCTTAGTTTGCAGTCATCTGTGAACTTGGTCAGCCATAGCCCTTCCGTGCTTGCCTGTACCTCTGAGAAGTATATGCCGAACAGGAGGGGTCCCAGGACTGAGCCCTGAGGAATGCCACTTGTAACCGGTTAAGAGTCAGACCTAGCTCCTGCAACTCTTACCATGTGGGTTCTGTCCGTGAGCCAGTTGGCAACCCATCTCATGACATAGGGGTTTATGTTCAGGCTGGTGAGCTTGTCTAGAACACCTGAGTGGGGAATGGTGTCGAAGGCCTTTGCAAGGTCTAAGTAGGCTGTGTGGACCACCTTTCCCTCGTCTATAGCCTTGGTAGCTGTCTCATAGAAGTCCACCAGGTTTAGGAGGTATGATCTGCCCTTAAAGCCGAACTGGGTAGGGTCCAGTGTTTGGAGGTTTCCTATGTCTCTGTTAATGAGATCCATGATGATGTGCTCCATAGCTTTGCAGACCAAGCTAGTCAGGCTTATAGGGCGATAGTTCCCGGGTCCGTTGTGGCTCCACCTTTGTGGAGCGGAATAACCATTGCTGTGCGCTACTTTGTGGGCATGTAGCCTGTGGTGAGGCTGAGTTTAAACAGTGTGTTTAGGTGAGGGGTTAGTTCATCTTTGAGCTCGTGTAGGACACAGCCTGGGACACCGCCTGGTCCAACTGATGCTGTGTTTTTGGCTTTGGAGAAGGCTGTTTTAACCTGAGTATCTGTGATTTCAGGGGCACTACATTCTTCTGGTATAGTTACAGGCCCTTTTGGGGGTGAGAGGGGGTTGAAGTTTGCACTGTCTGCCTGGATGTTAGCTATATCGATCGGTTCTGTGTATTTTGTGCCATTCTGCACTAACTCTGAGCAGATCTGAGAATTGCCACTTAAATTCTTGACATAGCTAAAGAATGCCTTGTGGTTATCTTTGGAGTCCATGGCAATTTTTCTTTTGAAGCTAGCCTTGGATGATTTTTATGAGGGAACGTAGTTTCTTGCTGATACTGATCAGGGATGTCTTCCCTTCTTGGGATTTTACTCTTTTCTGTACTAGTTTCCTCCTTCTATTGTATAGCTTGTTTATGGCAGGGGTCCACCAGACTGGTTTCCTTTTTTTGGAGGAGTGAGTCTTGGTTTTGTTTTGAAGCATCGTGCTGTGCCACTAACCTGGAGGTGTGAGTATCCTTGATGAATATGGATACTCTCCCGCCTTTTGTATTTCGGTCCGGGTTTTTTAGACAAAATATATGGTATGAGTTGTAGCCTGGTATAAGTATATACAGATATATATAATATATATATATATATATATATATATATATATATATATATATATATATATATATATATATATATATATATATATATATATATATATATATCTATGAAGAAAGAACAATGTAACAATAAAGCATACAAAAGGAATGAGAAGGGAATCAACAGCAACCCCAGTATTATATAGCGCTGTCAGTGTATGTCATATCCAGCTGGGCAGCAGTGAGCAAAGCACTGCTACTCACACCACAGGCAGGCTATTACCAATGGGAGTAACTTTGTTGATTTGCTAAGTCTACTTTACACACAGAGAGTAGTCCCTCGTGGGACTACCCAAAAATTAGATAGACCATTTGGCCTTCCAACCATTACACAAGCAAGGGCAGGTATGTTCAAGGGCTAAATGGTGGGAGAGCCTGAGAATACATGGGGTGGGACAACATATGTGTAGGGCCCCTAATACACTGGAGAGGGCAATGTGTGAAGGTGTGTCATGGCTGCGATAACAAGTGGACAAAGTAAGGTATGCATGTATTTTGAACAAGGGTGGGGTGGAGGAACTATGGGTATGAAATTATGGAGCTAGGCATGCCAGAGTTGGATGGGCTGGTTCTAATTGGACTGCCCCATGAAGGTCAGCGAGTTTGTTATAGGTATATATGCAAACAAACATGCAGGCATCAATATGCAGAAGTACATTCTCTGTAACACATTCATTCCATTTGCAGACATAAATAACATGAATGTGCACTTA